>NW_017534600.1:29052-43656 GCF_001853355.1 Bactrocera latifrons
TGGCAGCAGCTACAGCAGCGATTGTTTCCTCCGTTCGAACTGAAGGGTTTCGATGGTAAGGTCTTCTGTTGACTGTCCCATGCCCGGAAAAATTGTTTACAAGTCTCATTATGGTCCATTGGCTCGGAGGATTGCCGCCAAACGTGCGCCTATACTCCCGTTGAATCGGACCTACGGACTTCAGTGCGTGATAGCGGCGGACAATCCAAATTCTTGTTTTAGTGTACCAGTTATCCATTTTTGTTAAATGTAAAAGTCAATCTGCAAAATAAAAAAAAAATTAACCATATTCATTAAATAGAAAAAAAGTTATTTAATTATTTTTTGGTAGCGGCTTTCATCAGCCACCCTGTATTGCTTGCAGTCGAGCTACTACTACAGAAGGTCTTTTCATTATACGAAATTTAATTCTCTCCAAGAAGTTTYCTGAATCGCATCCTGTATTTAGAGAACTGATGGAATTGAACACAAATAAACATTAGGATATCGAATTTTATTCCATAATGTTCAGGGTCTCCACGCTCACTTTAATGATATAAAAGACTGCCTGATGTTATCTTCATATATTTTATGTTTTGTAGAAACTTGGAGTTATCTCTGAGAAAATTTTGATACACCAAGATTTACTCCAATTAACGAGCTGAGGATAGAAAGCACGAAGACAAACAACAGGAATAAATGGGGTATTATAATACTTGTATATGCAAAGCCAAAATTTATTCTTGCCACAAAGTTTTAAAAGCAGTTTTGTTTAAATGTTTCAATATTAATATTCTGGTTCCATATAGAATTCAGTATTTTCTGTGAGACATTTAATTGCAGAACTTCAGGAAGTTCTTACTTCTGAGTTATACAATCAAAATGTCCTAATTTTTGGAGATTTTAACTTTTGTCTAAAGACTACAGGAGCTGCAATAAGAAACCTTCTCCAAGAAAAAAGCTTTAGTTCCTCACTTGGTGTAGCCTATTTAAATACACTTGCAAGTACGCAAATTGGGCATTTTCAAACATGGATACTTCCCATGTTAAAGCAATTATATATATATCAAGGACAGTAGTTCTTAAGTTTGTGAAGAAATATTCAATAATATGTAAAGACTCTAATTAAGAATATTTAAATTATATAGTATGTAACTAGCAGCCCGTTATAACTTTGTACACACTCTCCCATYCATACTTTCTCGTTTTTGAGTGGAGTCATTAAAAATTAGTTACACGAAAGAAATTCAAACATGGAAGTATGTTGTTTTGTATTTTTTTTATTTTTCACCGGAAATTGAAGCTGTTTAAATGGGAACGGCAGATCATTTGGAATCATCGAAATCCTCGGTATATGAGTTAGTTGACCAGTTGCTGGGCCGGTGATAATAGTTGCCACAATTAAATTGTCCTTCAATTCCTTATCCCGTTGAACATGACTTAAATTCCTCAAAAGCATAATTTGAATTCCAATTTTTAAAGCCAATTCATGTTGTGGCAGTCCAACAAGGTTTAACGAATTTAATTGAAAGAAGATAATGGACTGCGTCTTCGATATTAGTCACGGGGTCTATCGATTTGTATTTTTTTATTTCTTCGGGAACTTTTTGAATAACAATATCGTTCATTTCGTTGACACTATCATTCCTTTTCGTCCAAATTTTTTGCATTCTTTATTATAAGTAAGTAACAATTTCTTTTTTTTTATTTATGTTCTTATATGTATACCTATGCATAAGAATCTCCATAAAAAATTAAGCTTAATGTTGTAAATATTACCTATAAATTACTATAGTGATATAGTTTTTAAAATTATTAATATTTGTTATTTGTAAGTTACATGTATATGTAACTATATTATGTATAGTAATGTTGATGTAATAGACAAATTTTTTATTCACTATCAAAAAACGATTTCTTTATATATTCCTCAATATAGCTGTAATGCAATTTCTCATATTTTTTTAGTATAAAAGTGGTTTAATTAATTTCAGGCAACACTTCTCACTTCTAATTAAAATATATACAGAAATCTTATACGGTATAAAAGTTTACTTTGCAAGAGTATGAAATGTTCGGTTACACCCGAACTTAGCCCTTTCACAGTTATTTTTGATTTCCCTTCTTGGAATATTCTTTTAACAATATTGACACTTATGTGTTCTCTTCCGCACTTATTCAATAAGAAGAAGAAATTAGATAGCTACGTTATCTACATTTTATTCCATTTGGTAAATTCGAAATGCAAATTATATAAATCGCATTCACAATTTGTTTTTTTTTTTTTTTTGTTATTGAAATATCATTCATATGAACAGAAGTGATGTTATGTGTATTGGAATAAGATGTATGGTATGTATATTAGCACTTTTTATGCATTATGGAACATTGTGGTTTATATTTTAAACAATTTTAGATTACATGCATACGAACAGATATATTTGACATACAAATGAACATATTTAATTACATTTGTAACCGCACAATTCGTTTCCTTTTAAAGGTTTTACATTTTTTACATACAAATATGTATAGCGCTAGTGATTGTATTTTGTATGTTAGTTTACAATAGGGTGGGTCGATTCCGGACTTTTTCGATTCGGGATTTCTAATAGTGCGGAAAAGTTGCCTTAATTCTTCCTGATTCCAATGCAACTTTTTGTTTTGAGATCGGATTGCATCTCCGGCCTTGAAATTTCGGAAATTCGCCTAAARTCGTGAAATTGTCTACCTACCATGGCCGTAGGACGAATYGTTTCCGAGATACGAGGGAAAATGCGGCGCGCCACAGCGCAAGATGAAAATCGGCTTGCGGCCACAYTTCTTGRCGTTGATTTCGTCGAGTGCTATCACTCACATTCATTCACCTACGTGAAAGGACACGGATACACGGATAGGTCTCCACACAAATATTTTTTCATCGAGTTCCKTGTCGTTGATTTCGCCGAGTGCTATCACTTATATTTTCTCAACAGAACACAGAACTCAAAATGTCTGTATCTAAATTTAAATTTAGACAGTAATGTCCTGTGTTTGGCATATATCCGTACAATCTCTCTGAGTCCCAGTTACCTACTTACCAGGATGTTCTTTTGTGTAATCAGTTTGAAAGATTTCATAAAAGGCGACTCCGAGGCGACAACTATCAACCTRGGAGTAAAGAGGTTACAGAAATAGTTACAAAAAAGGTTGAAAATACTTTCAAAAAGTCATCTATTCCGATAGTTTTACACACCAGGGTTGTACCAATGCTCACCACATACCATAAGAAATTTCTGACTCTTAAACAAATGGTTTTAAGGAACCCAATAGGTTTGAGCTCTAAAAGAGACGACTTTGTCTCTTCTRCCGGAAAATAATTTGACATCGCTGCTTGTACTTGTCCAAAGGAAAGGAAAGTTGCTATCAATGAACAACTATTTCTCTTGGACCAGAGAACCAGAA
Source organism: Bactrocera latifrons (assembly GCF_001853355.1). Lineage (NCBI taxonomy): Eukaryota > Metazoa > Arthropoda > Insecta > Diptera > Tephritidae > Bactrocera > Bactrocera latifrons. Next base: position 32,476 of record NW_017534600.1, read on the forward strand.
GAACTGGTCGCATTGGAAGTGTTGATCTACCTGAAACAAAAAAGATTACAAAGAAAAATGAACGTAAAGAAAAGCTTTCAARACGTCATTCAACATCAACACTTATCAGAAAAGTATCAGCTAGAACACGTGACCATTCAGATCAGCCAGACTCTCATACAGATGACAACAATATAGGTGCGTCGCACATGGATTCTTCCAAAAACGATGCTGATGATGAATTTAACTTCCATCCTCTCAAAAAAACAAAACACACTAGTATTAGAACACACTGCTTTAGCTGCCCAAAGATTTGGAGTAAGTGATAGAGCAGCGGCCTTGATTGATTCATCTGATTTTCTGGATGCCAAAAAAGCAGCTTTGATAACAGAGGATCAGGCTAGCTTTGTCACTGACAAATGCAATATTAGTCGGGCAAAAAAAAGTGTTGGAGTTAAGCTCCAAAGGTATTGACTCTGTATATGGGCTGTATTTGACGGCCGCAAAGACAATACACTTACACAAGTCAGCGAMGGTGAAAAGTACWACCGCGACACTGTCAAAGAGGAACATATTTCTCTTATAGCGGAAYCTGGTTGTCATTACTTTGGCCACGTCACCTCACCTTCCGGGTCAGCTGAGGATGAGACGCAAGCTACATTTACAAGACAMTTCAGTTGATGTGGAACATCTAGAAGTTGTCGGTGCTGATGGCACCAACATGAACACAGGTTGGAAAGGTGGAATCATTCGGAAACTAGAAGAAAGAGTAGGTAGGCCATTACAGTGGGTTGTTTGTCTTCTACTTTTCAACGAACTCATAAAAGGGCTGTCGGGTGACACTGCAGAGGTATGGAAATTTAGTGAATTCCCCTCTCACACCGTGGCAGTCGAGAGAACCGTCAAACTGGTGACATAGGCATCTTCTAAAGTTATTGGCCCCCAATCTCCCAAAGTTTAGTACAAAATCTGATTTTATCAATAAATTTGACACAGATTCAGACTAAAACAAGCCTGACTTACGGTTGGTTGGTTGGGTTGGCTGGGGAGGAACCCGAAGAGCAGCCACCTCCACGCGGTGGGTTTTGGGTGACCAATACAGGTTAGCTGAGAGCTGAGAGAACAATTTTCACCTTACGCTGTGGCGCGCCTCATTTTCGCTCGTATCTCGGCAACGATTCGTCCTACGGCCATGACCACATATACCATTTCGGTAGCAAATGACGTGACAAATAACTGTTGTTTTATACATWTWGATGCGTATTTCAGGCGCTAGGTAGACAATTTCACGATTTTAGGCGAATTTCCGAAATTTCGAAAGATGCAATCTGATATCAAAACAAAAAGTTGCATTGGAATCAGGAAGAATTAAGGTAGCTATTCTGCAATATGAGAAATGCCGAATCGAAAAAAGTCCGGAATGGACCCACCCTAGTGTACATTAGGGTGCTTCAAACATTTTTTTTGCTTTTTTTCCAACTATTACGCCTTCAAATGCTAGTGATTGACAAACAAAAAATCCTTCCTCAAGCCAGTCGCTGGATCTTAACTCTAAGGGGTCGCTATTTTATTTTAGGTTTAACAAAGGAATTTTAATTTTTCATTCAAACAAAAATTTCACCAACTAATTTTCGTTTCTTAAAAATAATCATCACAKGTTCAGAAAGTTAATTTTTCAAACATTAAAAATTTCTTTTAAGAAGCGTAATACGGCTGATGATGCAACCGGCCCAAGGCGGAAGACGTTCGAATTCCAAATGGAATGCCGCGAATGTAGAATTGTCGACTGGAASACAGAAAGAACTCAAAAGAAAACAGTCACAAAGAGGCAGCGATTCTGGTGTGAAAGATCGGTCCAATATAACATGTTTGAAGTGTAACGAAATGAGATATCACGCTACTTCATGTCCTAAAACCCGCGGCAGCGTGAACAAGAAGATATATAAGAAGAGTGTAGACTAGATTTGCACATTAGTTTCGCTAAAGAGTATAATAAATTTATCAGGTGAATCCGTTCCATTTTGCTGAATGGTGAAAAGAAATAAAACAGTAACAATAGTGCAACAAGGGCTATTTCTTAGATTATTATACGGTGTGCGTATGTATGTGTAGACATTCCGTGGCACACAGTGCATATAGACATAATGGTGGAAATGAGTGAAAAAAATTACTTAAAGCGTACTTTTGGTAGATGCATTCACAAAATTCGTTTATTTTAATCACGCCTTAAACATTGACACTAAAAGRTCTATCAAAGCCGTTAAAGCTGTCGTGTGTTTGTTTGCTGTGCCTACTCCAATTATGGCGGATCAGGGTCGTAACTTTGCAAGTTCAGAATTCTGTGAATTTTGAGAAAGAAAAATTAAGCTTTACTTTATTGCTTTATTGCTATAATTAGGATGCTTAAAAGTATGTTGTCCGCCGTTAAAACTCATTAGAGGTCGTAGCCTTAATCGTTGGCAATGAATTCTGGGGTCAATTGAGTTACCAAGGTCAGCCCATTAGAAATGCTAATCGGTAGAGAACCTAGACTTCTTGGCCTATTGCCAATATGTGAAAAGAGGATAATTCAAAAGATAGGGAATCTTTAAGAAAACAAGCAAAGAAAAACATATAAGTTAATGACAAACCTAGGTTTGATAAGAATTAGGCAAAAATAATGAAAATAGAGAATTACTAGATAGAGATAGGTACGTTTTAAAATTATTAACAAGCAAAAGAACATAAAAAATAGCACTGTTGGTGTCTGGGAGTCCCCAAAGAGGATATATTACCGTACTGTAACAGACGGACTTGTTATAGCGGAGTCGGTGCTTTGGAATCCCAAGAGGGTATATAGTGATCGCCCCATAACAGATGGACTTTTTATGGTGGGCGTCTGTAAGTGGGTGTAAAAGAAAATACACTAGTTCATAAAGCTAATTAATTTAGCATGAATTGTTAAGTATGGAAAAGAAAAAAATAGAATTGGGATGTTAGCAGAACTTACTGTGTAACTTAGTAATACAAAGGAAGAAGTGGACTTATTGTGCTTTAGTAAAATAGAATAATAAAATGTGAAATAATAGGATCGTCTGCGAACAAATCCCAGATATACTATATATTCGTAATAATGATGGTTTTACATTTCATTGAAATTGCAACTAGTGATAGATTTAAACTAACAATATTTTTCTTAATGTATGAAGTAAAACAATAAAAGCTGTAATAACAAGCTTTTAAACTAAAGGTAACCACTAATAGCGGCATTCTGGCACCAGGTCTCTAGTCTCTATTTGAGACATTTTGTGGTAAAATCTCAATTTGTGACTAGTTACTATTCACTAAACAGTCTCTAGCTTTAGTCTCAAAATATTGYCTCAAATTTGAGACCTGGTAGTTAGCAAGTCACAAACCCAAAAAGAACTTTTGTCTGCCATTTTGAATATACTTAATAGAGATCACTATAGATATTAATCGATTGTCGTTTTTTTATATTTTGTAAGCAATTCAAACATGCAAATGTTAAAAATAAATCAATTTTACATAAATTTTGTTAATTTTATGAAACAAAGTCAACACATATTTTAATTTTTATTGATAATTATGTTTTTTGACTATGTTATAGAAAATTTATTATTTGTTATCGACATATTTATTTTCATTCAAGTATAAATACATCTCTGAATAATGAAATGTAATAGATTTTATGACTGTCACTTACAGAATAGAATATAATGATATTTGTTATTTTCATAGGTTCGTAATAGATCATGAAACGTTGTTCTTTTCAGTCTGCGCCTGCTGTTTCTAGTCTCTCTTAGTTGTCGGGCTTCACGTTTACATGATTTTGTAACCTTTTTGCATGTTTCGATGCTGTTTCGCGAATGACTTCCCGAACCATTTTTAAATAAAGATAAGGATGCAGAGCYGAATTCATCCATATGTCCAAATAGGTTTCAAAGTTTGATTGTAGATTAGCCGTGCGATTTTGTACTGTGATACAGTATCAAGTCTCTAAATYTGACAGATACGATTTTGCTATTCTGTAAGTGATAGTCACAAACTCTATTATATTTCATTATTCAGAGATGTTTCTATACTTGAATGAAAAAAAATATGTCGGTAACAAATATTAAATTTTCTACAAAATAGTCAAAAAACATAATTATCAATAAAAAATAAAAATATATGTTGACTTTGTTTCATAATATTAACGAAATTTATGCAAAATTTATTTATTTTTAACCTTTTCGTGTTTGAGTTGCTTACAAAATATAAAAAAACGACAATAGATTAATATATATGGTGATCTCTATTCAGTATATTCAAAATGGCAGACAAGAGTTCTTTTTGGTTTTGTAACTACCAAGTCTCAAATTTGAGGCAATATTTTGAGACTAAAGCTAGAGACTGTTTAGTGAATAGTAACTAGTCACAAATTGAGATTTTACCACAAAATGTCTCACATAGAGACTAGAGACTGGTTACAGAATCCCGCTATAGGAGTTTATTAGATGTTGTTAAGTCTGATTTTTTGCCGATCAACCAGTTTATTTTGTGGTATTTTAGTTTTAGTTCTGAAACTTTTTTGGTATATGCTTCTTCCAATTCAACTTTGCATCCAACGTCATACCAAGAAATTTCACCGAGAGGAATACGGGATTACTTCATTTCCAATATGTAAGGGGATGTACGTAGCACTTTTGTTAGTGAAGTTTATATGGATAGAYTTCAACTCGTTTAAAATAATGTACTATTTCCGTGTCTATTCTACAATTTGATTTACTGAAGATTGCATTCTGTGCGACGACTCAACTTAATTTTTGCCGGTCGTAATGATGTGGGTATCATTTGCAAATGTGGCGATTGCGCCGTTTGGCAACGTAGGCGAGTCGCTAGTAAATAAAATGTATAAGAGTGGTCCCAGGACACTTCCTTGGGGTACACCTGTCTTTATCGGCTGTAACGTAGTATATGATAGTCCCTAGTTAGTTCTGAAGTAGCAATTGTTCAGGTAAGAGTCAACTAGATTGGTTAGATACTGTCGAAAGTGAAGTCTTAATTTAARAAGTCAGCCATGGTGCCATATTCTATCAAACGCCTGCGATACGTCAAGAAAAGCAGCTGTGCAATTATGCTCGTTATTCGATGAACTTGATCGATTGGGCAATGTTGAGATCTAAATCCAAATTGATGAATGGGTTTAAGTGAGTTGGACGATATGACGATTTAAGCAAGCGTTTATTATCGTCGTAAGCTTTGCTATTGCTTTATGAGTTAGATTTTTTAGTACATAGCAGTCACCAAGTCGAAGCCGGGAGCCTTTTTTGGTTTAAATCTACTTTTAATAATATTTTCTACTTCTTTATTTGTTGTTGGTTGGATTTCACTTTCACCCACGTATTCTGATTCTGCTAGCTGGGGTAGAGTAACATTGACCGCAAAACGACTAAAAGTTTTAGTTAGTTTCCATGAGAAAACTTKCGCTTTTTCTTCATCGCTTCTGGCCTTCAGAGGGGTGCAATCGACAATATTGGTTTCCCAGCGTTTTTTACAACTTTCCAAAAGGAATAATCCGTATGTTTGTTTGCCGTTAATTTATCAATCTTCTTCTTAATTGGCGTAGAGATTATAGCCGAGTTATCAACAGCGCGCCAGTCGTTTCTTCTTTTTGCTACGTGGTGCCAATTGGATATTCCAAGCGTAGCTAGAGCCTTCCAACGGAGTGGAGATCTTCCCCTTCCTCTGCTTCTCCCGGTAGGTACAGCGTCGAATACTTTCAGAGCTGAAGTGTTTTACTCCATTCGAACAACATGACCTAGTCAGCGTAGCCACTGTCGCTGAACTATGTCGATGTTGTCATATATCTCATACAGATCATCGTTCCATCGAATGCGATATTCGCCGTGGCCAACGCGCAAAGGACCATAAATYTTTCCCAGAACTTTTCTCTCGAAAACTCGCAATGTCGACTCATCAGATGTTGACATCGTCCAAGCCTCTGCACCATATACATTTTGGTTTTTGTTTGTCGAGAGAGAACTTTGCTTCTCAATTGTCTACTCAGTTCGAAGTAGCACCTGTTGGCAAGAGTTATCCTGCGTTGGATTTCTAGGCTGACATTGTTGGTGGTGTTTACGCTGGTTCCAAGATAGAAGAAATTATCTACAACTTCAAAGCTATGACTGTCAACTGTGACAAATCGCGAGTGCGACGACTGTTTGTTTGATGACAGGAGATATTTCGTCTTGCCCTCGTTCACTGCCAGACCCATCTRCTTTGCTTCCTTGCCCAGCTGGAGAAAGCATAACTAACGGCGCGGGTGTTGAGGCCGATGAMATCAATATCATCGGCATACTCCAGCACCYGTATACTCTTGTAGAAGATRKTACCTTCTCTATTTAGTTCTGCAGCTCGAATTATTTTGTACAGATGCAGGTTGAAGAAGTCGCATGATAGGGAGTCGTGAATATCTGTTCGGTTGTTGGTAGAGAAGTGTTCCCTCCATAATTTAAGTATGCTCTGGGCATCGGTGACTAGATCACCTTTGGGGGTTCTACAAGAGTATGCTCCGGTATTGAAACCTTCTGTAAGCCGCCGYATTTTTTCTAGAATTTTAGAGCTCACGCATTTCGGCCTCTTTCTTTTTCTGTTTGCAAATGCGTCTCGCTTCCCTCTTCAACTCTCGATATCTACCACATCCCGCACGTGTTGTGGTCGATCGTAACGTTGCGAGGTAGGCAGCCTGTTTTCTCTCCACTGCGACACGGCATTCCTCGTCGTACCAGCTGTTCTTTTGCACTTTCCGAAAACCAATGGTTTCGGTTGTAGCTGTACGTAAGGAATTTGATATGCCGTCCCACAATTATACCGAGTTGTTGACRAGTGCTCTCAGAGAGCAGGAGTGCAAGCCGAGCAGAAAATCGTTCGGCTGTGTGTTGTGATTGCAGCTTCTCGATGTCGAACCTTCCTTGTGTTTGATGGCGTTCGTTTTTTGCTGCACAGAGGCGGCTGCGAATCTTGGAGATTCACTGGAGAYGTGTCTTCCGTCCATCACAACAGGATCGATCTGGTTCGTGGTTTTTTGATCCGGAGACAGCCAGGTAGGTTGATGTATGTTCTTATGCTGGAATCTGGTACTACAGATAACCATATTTCGGGCCCCGGCGAAGTCGATCTGCGTCAACCCGTTTGRGGATGTTTCGTCGTTGAGGCTGGATTTACCGACCGTAGGGCCAAAGATACCTTCTTTGCCCACCCTGGCGTTAAAGTCGCAAAGCGCGATTTTCACATCGTGGCGGAGGCAGCTCTCATAAGTGCTTTCCAAGCACTCATAAAAGGCATCTTTGGTCACATCGTCCTTCTCTTCCGTCGGGGCATTGGAATCAGGAAGTACTAAGGCAACTTTTCCGCACTATTACAAATCTAGAATCTAAAAAAGTCCGGAATCGACCCACCCTAACCAGCATCAACTCCAATAACAACAGCAAATCCAACACAGGATAACTCTTGCCAACATTTGCTACTTCGTACCAAGTAGGCAATTGGGAAATAAAGTCCCTCTCGACGAACAAAAACAATATTCTATAAGTCACTCATTATTTCCGTTCTGCTGCTCATTTGTCACTGCGAATAGCGCATTCGATGGAACGTTGAGATGTATGGGATATACGACGCAGTACCCACCGGGTTAAGCARAGGAAGACGTCTACCCCATTGGAAGGACCATGTGGAGAAGTGACTGGCGCGCTGTTGCTAACTCGGCTATAACCGCGGAAGCGTATTTTATGCCAGTAAAGAAGAAGAAGTTGAATTTGTCATCATTAAATTTCATTGTATTGAACAACATCAATTATATTTCCAAAGCTCTCTAAAAATAAGACATCAATTTGGGCGAAGTGTGTAAAGTTTCAGCAGAGACCAAAGCAATGTTGCAAATTTATTGAAATGATTTTGAATTATTCAAGTGCAAAGCCAGTGAAACTGAAAGAAAATATGGTATGGATACATTTTGATTAATTAGCTGCTGATTATTTTAAATTCAGATTTTCACTATTGTAATAGACACAGTAATATCTAAATTAAATACGCGTTTACCTCAACCAACTCAATATATAGAATCACCAATTATGTATGGAAATAATGAGCAAATACGGTGTGCTAGAATGTGACCTAACGGAAGTATTTACAGCAATGTTATTATTCTTAACAATTCCTGACACTTCTGAAGCAGATGAATGGTTAGTTAGCAAATTAAAAATAATAAAAAATTATTTAAGAATTAATATGGGCCAAAATCGAATCGGACATTTATCGCTAATAGTAGGGATGGACAAAMTTTTAGCMMGCAAAGTTAGCAAAGTGCAAACGGRGGCTAGATGAGATTCATATCAGTTTACGGAAGGAAGAGCATAAAGAGTTGCGRAAAAATCAATGAAATTCCTCCGAAACTTGATGTTCATCCCAGAATCATGGTTAAATTTATACGAAACTCCTTCAATCAAGAAAGAGCTGTCAGARCTCACATTTTTTATAACATTTGCTAATGATGCCACTGCTGAAAAATATTAGATTGGGTATTTTATAAGTAGTTTCTGGGTATTTTGCAATTTTCACACTATTATATTATTAGGTTTTCAAATATATCCATTCCATGTTTTCTCTTTTTTCAATGCTTTATAAAAAGTGTTACAGTGATCGGATTAAGTTCAAATATACACCGTTTCGTTAGATAATCTGCTTTCATCTAGATGGCAACTTCATAATACCCGCCTCGTAGAAGCCCCCCTCCTTATTTTCGACGAACTCGGACAACCACTTTTCACAAGCCTCTTTTAAGTTGAACTTTACATCAACAAGGGCGTTCGGCATGGACAGGAGCAGGTGGTAGTCACTTGGAGCTGTGTTCGGGCTATATGGTGGATGYGATAAAACCTCCATCCGAACTCCCGTAATTTCTGACGAGTCATCAACGAAGTATGTGATCTGGTGTTGCCCTGGTGGAACACTGCACCCTTACTGTTGGCCAATTCTGGAGGCTTCTGGTCGATCGCTTGCTTCAAGTGGCCCAGTTGTTCGTAGTAGATAGTAGGATTAAGCGTCTGGCCATATGGGAGCAGCTCATGATAATGGATGATTCTCTTCCACTCCCACCAAACACACATAAAAACCTTCCTGGCCGTCAATTCCGGCCTGGCCACTGTTTGGGACGGTTCACCGGCTTCCAGTTTTTTTTGCGTCAAATCGGGGCATCCAAACATCAAACATTAGTGAACTCCATGATTACACTTCTATAACTGTTGAACGCAATATCCAAACTACTCCAGCGTTTTGTAGGTTATGTCAAGACTTTTAAGAGATGTATAGTATTGCAAGATACGAGTGCTTTATGCAACAAGAACCTAAAATATATACATGAGAAATCAAAACTGGCTAAATGAGATAACACACATACACACAGAACTCACATTCCACAGGACCCACACATCAACACTACCCACACGCGAGAGGAAATCCACACACGCAAACACATACCACACTGGACAATAGGGTCAACTTCAAAGTTTGGGCAGTCTCGTTTAGATCTGTAATCGAAGTCAACTTATCGTCACTGTGATCCTTGCGCTTTCTTGATTATCATATAACAGCATATTTCCGCACATTAGTTTAAGTTAACCCTTAAATGCCCAAGGCCTCAGATTTTTGTAAAAAATGTATATGTTATGTAAAAATATACGTGGAACGTGGTTTCTTCGACGATTTTTTGAAAAAAATTACTTTCAGAGAAATTCTTTTAAAAATAATGGTTGTATCCCTAAAGATACTCCCTTCATTTTTTACTTCAATACCCAAATGAGCTAAACTTTGTATTCAAACAATTAAAATGCGGCTTATATTGCAAGGAAAGTAATTTATTAAAAATATATTCATATTTCATAAATGTTCGTATAAAATAATATAAAATTTGGTGTATAACTTACTAAACAAAAATGTTTTGGAAACCCTTTTTTTTATGGTCGTTTTACATTAATACACTTATGTATTGGTAAAGAAAACTTATTATATCTTAAAAATGGTGATAATTATAAAAGCAATTTTTTTCTGATGACATACATAAATTTACTTTACATTTAGAACAAACCATTTTTGTTTGTCCCGAACAATTTGGATACTTGCGTCTGCCTTTTTTCCCATTGTAGTCCAGTGATCCGTCATTTTCAATCGGCTGTCTTTTGATAAAGCTACAGAAGAATTCGGTTTCCTCTTTTTTTCCTCTAAAAACGGCTGGAGGTTAGGACGCCCACGTTTAGGGGCTTCAAAAGATTTGAAACTAAATAGGGAATCCGCGACTTCTAACTTAAAATCAATAAGACGCATTTCTTTATATATAAGGCGATTCTTATTAACTCGTTTGTACAGAATCCATGCATTAGCACATGTTAAGTCTAGTAAGTAATAAAACATTCTGTTGGTCCATTTACGACTTTTCATCGTGATTTTATGACGACCCATACAGCTGTCAAGTAAATCTACGCTACCCATATGACGATTGTACTCTTTAATTATTTCTGGGCAGGAAATCATTTTGAATGTCTTGTCCTTTTTGTCGTAACGTTTTATGGAGGAAGATGTTGCAGGTAAATCTTCGTTTTGACCAATCATCAAGATTGGTTTCATACCGATGTAAGTTGAAACAAGATTAACAATCTTGTTGTCCTTCCATGACAATGATGTCACATCGATGCCGTAAATTGAAACAACGTATTCGCGGCTGGTTCCACGCTCATATTTTGACATTACTTTCTTATTTCGAAGTTTGCAGTTTTTATCCGATTGCGACAAATAGTCCCAATTGAAAGTATACCTTGAGATCGTAAATATACTAACAACGGCACAGTTGTATAGTAGTTATCAAAAAAACGATATGATTTTGATAACGAGGAACTTCACGCAAAAGTCTAACAACAATATTTGCAGATGACTTCAAATCTGGTTCGCCCTGGAGTAATTGTTAGGTCCTCCGGAAAAAATTTCAAACTTATAAGCAAACCCGGTGGAGTCACATAAGACATATAATTTAAACCCCCATTTCTTAGGCTTGTTAGACAAATATTGCTTCATGTAATTTTTCATTTTTGAAGAACACATTTGTTCATCAACGCACAATCGGTCTAACTTAGGTATGCTACCGAATGTTCTGTTTAGGGTATCAATCAATGG
>NW_017534600.1:44096-45218 GCF_001853355.1 Bactrocera latifrons
TTTAGAGACTTGATACTGTATCCAGTACAGAATCGCACGGATAGTCTATCGCGGTTTGAATGTCTCGAGATGGAGCATTTTCTTTTTCATTAAAGTGGATGAATTGCCGTATTTTTTCAAATCGATTCCTAGTCATCGTTTTTTGTAGTATTGGAACACAATGACCAAACCTGAAAAGGACTTTGCAAAGCCTTCAAATTATCGGATATGCTACTATCGCCTCTAAAGCTAATTTCAGCATTGGTATATTGAATATTTCCTGTTTTCCATATTACCATGTCAAATTCAGAAACTTCGGATCCACAGACAAGTTTTTGAATAATAAAGGAAATGATAGGAAATGTCATCAACAACGGCAACATTGTGAATTGATGCGTCTGCATTTTTTTATTAAATCATCAGAGTCACTCTCGAAATCATTAATACTCTCATAACCAATCTCTTCACACAATATAGCGCACACGTCAGAATTGGACATTTTGATTCCATCAACTATTATATAATCGGTCATTATAAAATTGATTAGAAAAATATATATCTTACGTGCACGAACTTTAACGTTTCATCTCATCAGCGTTCTTAACTCAAATGATGTTATAAATGCAATTAACGTGCTTTTGCATTTCAAATACATATGAGCGTTTATCAAATAAAAAGTGTGCGGCAATGCCCAGTGTATCTTTAAAAATACAACCATTATATTCACTCCTATTCAGCAGGGAAGCGAAAAATAAAATTAAATAAAAATATATCGTTAAAAAATTCGGGTTGTGTTTAGTATCGCGCCGGTTAATTTTGGCTCACCGTACCTAAATGAGAGAACCAAATGGAAAATTTTAAACACGCATGTATGCTTAAATTATCGAACTTTGTTTTAAAATATATTTTATAAAAATCGGTTCACAAATTWTTCCACAAATTCACTTTAAAAAATGCTATTTTTTGCAAAATTCTACATATATGCTAGTGTATTTTCATCTGCTGTGCATGGTACCAAACCAATTATGGATAAATTTTGACGCACATATATTACTTATGAATTATAAAAACCACTAGTAATGTTTTTAATTACTTTTGATTGTTAATTTCTTTGTAAATCTTTAAATAAAATACACCTTTTTC
>NW_017534600.1:46053-51979 GCF_001853355.1 Bactrocera latifrons
CTTTGCTTATCAAATTTGCCTTCAGTTGCAACAAATTTAGTAGAAGTATTACCCTTTATGAAGTGTGTATATTTTCTTCATGCAGTGACATGTGTATTAATATTTTTAGGTCATTAATATTGAAAATTGGTGATATTTAATGGTTGTATCTTTAAAGATGGGTTAAGATAAACTTGTGTTAATAGTTCCACAATATTGTTCAAACTGAAAGTTGAACCAAAATTAATTGTAATTACACTCATATTTGTTAAATTTAGTAAACAGATTAAAAACAACATACATACATATATATAAAAAAAAAATTTCAAGAAAAAAATTATATGTATTTAAAAAAAAAAGTGGTGAAGTGACATACTCACAYACTTATAAAACAGACAGTCTGAAAAACGAATACGAACCAAAATCAAACAAAAAAAAACAAATTTCCAATAATAAAAAAATGGTAAATCGTGTGTGCAGTTATAAAAACAAACAAAAAAACACATATAATTACATGATAATTCGGGTGGTGGAGCACGGTGTTCGCTCGTTCCGTAGTTGTGGTTGGGCGTAAGGAAACGGACGGCGCAAATGATTCCACTAAATATTAAATAAAAACAAAAGGTTTCATGTAATATATGTAATTTTAATATAACAAATTGGAAACACACTTACCACGTCTGTATAGCAGGGCTGTCGCMAAGGAAGAGAGCGCGCGCAACTTCTTTTTAGTTATAGTTTAGTTGCGCGCGAATTAAAACTTCGAAAAAGGGGAAAAGAAAAGATTGCTCTCCCGATACAGACGTGGCAAAAGAATTTGAGCGGGGGCGGCGTCAACAATACATATACATACAATACAGTTCCAAAAACCAAAGCCAAACAAAATTACCAAAAACCGGGCGCGAAATATTATGTGTCATAAWAACTTTCACACGGGCGCGAAGCTTAACATAAATGACTAAAATGTAATTTCTGTGAAAATTAAACATTAATAAACGTGAAACAGAAAAATTAAAGCAGTGGCATAAACTACCACCCAATATCTTAATAGTGTATAAAGCCCTCAAAGACCCTTGAAGCGGCTCAAAGTAAGTGTATTGACTCCATATATTATTTAAAAAAAATTGTATTTATTTGTATATATGTATGAATGTTGAAAGTTATAGTTGATCTCTAAAAACTGTATACGATCCTGTTAATTTTAATAGAACGGTTGCTACCAAACTGTTCGAACTTACGGTTGATTTCCTGGAAACCGAAAACAGTTTGGTACATTACATATGTACATCCAAATATATGTGTGAACAGTATATAGTATAATATATCATTATATTTTATATATAATATATACATATCTGTTAAAAGGCCTACTTATGCTTACATTATGCTTATCTAAACACACAACATTAAAAATCAAAAGAAAAGAATTTCATGTATTCACTTTACAACATTTTCCGGCAATACCCCTTATACTCATACAGTATAAGCAGGATTGCGCAAAAAGTAAGCTAGGGCAATTGCGAAATTTAAAAGAAAAAAGAAAAATAGCAAAACATAACATATAGGTATGCACAATAGTCACCACTTACATATCTACATACCTATTACATACCGAAACAAAGTGGGAAACAAAATTAATGCAACATGCACGCACATGTATGTATGTATAAACAGCATTATTAAAATTTTACATATTAACAAAAAGTGCATACCTGCCTTCACCTTTTCTATTCCCGCATACATTTTGCCTATGCCGGTATATACAACTTACATAGGATACAAAATTAAATTAAAATTTCACAACTGATCGAAAATAATTACAAAATTTAAAAAAAAATAAAGCGGTAAATGCAAGATTTTAATTTATTAAAAATTTTAAAATTTGCTAATTAAAAAAAGTTTACGGTCAAAATAAAATATAAAATTTTAAGAGTTGGTAGAAAAAAAAGCACATACATACATATTGGCATTTTCAAGTGTTCACATATATTCAAAGACCAAATTGGCACCTGTCCAGCAATACCCCTTGTTCTTGTTAAAGCACAAGAAAGCAGGATTGCAAACAAAAAAGTATAACTTTTTCTTCAGCATCTTACGCATGCACATAAACACGCACATATTGTGCAGACTCATATACAAAGGTCATCAACCTTTTTCTCCTTTTTGCATTATCGCTCGTATAMGCAAGTATTTACTAAGTAAGTACGAAACATTAAATAAAATGAAAAATTAAAAAATAAAAAATAAAAACAAGAACAAACTAATAGCTAAATACATAAGCACTGGCAATAAGAAAAACGAAATACGCGTTCGTTATTTGATGAATTGCGTATACAACAAAAATAAAAAACTTTTATCTTAAAGATTTCACGCGTACTTATTATTATCAGAAGTACATTGAGAAAATTTTTTTTCTCATACTTTCGATTTTATCATATTATCTAAATTAACGGAGATTCTAAAGAATCTAAATCAATACAATATCTAAAAGAATAAAAAATTATTTCAGAAGAAAAGAGCTCATGTACACCTGCTGAAGCTACACGCTCAAAGCAAGGTTCTACAGAACAAAAAAAGCTTAACGATATTTCATATACTAAGTTCATTGCTGAGAGTGACAGTCTAATTCGATACTGCACTCGATTTTCATCTTCACTGATTCAAGACAATTATGAATGGGTACTAGAAATAAAAAAAGGAAATCTAATCAATTTCTGGACATGTCTCCAAGCTACTTGAAAATTTCAAATCTTCAGCATGCTCCAAATATGTAAACTGCTTGGACCAGTACGAAGAGACGAAAGCTATGATCTCCGATCAATTGAAATTAATTAAATTGCACCTACTCCACAACCGAGAGTAGAGCAGCCACAAGTTCAAAGCTGAAAGGCGAGCTCAGGCATCCACCTCAAGGTGCCCGCATGTGACACAGAAATTTTTCATTGGGTTTATGAACAATAGCCGTCCTTCCGGGACATGTTTACAGGCGTGTAAATAAACCATCCAAAATTATCACAAGCGCAAAAATTGTATCACCTCCGATACAAAACAAAAGGTCAAGCAGGCGTAATAGTCAAACAGTTCGCTCTTAATGACGAAAATTGCAATTATGTTGGGGAAGCTCTAAAAGCTCGTTACGAGAACGAAAGAATATTATTCGACAAACAAGTCACAATATTAATGAATTTACCAAAAATTCAGAAAGAAACAAGTGAAGAATTTATAAAACTTCAATCCACTGTTTCAAATTGCTTGTCGGTTCTATAGACACAGAATATTCCCACAGACAATTGGGACCCCATTCTGGTAAATATATGCACATCTTCATTACCAGAAAAATAGTTACTTTTGTGGCAGCAATCGCTCTCATTACGAAGAAAGTGCCCAACGTGGCAACAAATGAAATACTTCTTAACTACCCAATATGAAAATGGAAAAAAGTTGTCAGCTACTATTGTGCGCCCAGAATTTGAATATTTTGAAACCAAACGTATAATTTCGTTGGATTCTTTTCCGGTATAGATATTTCCACTCAAAGGATAATGAGTTYTTGCGTCACAAGCCCACCATATTTTTATACCGTACTTAGCCGGTTTTGAAGGTACGTTCTGAGTAAATTTCGTTCTTTCTCGATACGGAAAAAGTTGTTCTTCAACATTTATATCGCTATATGGACGAAAATTCTTCTGAAAATTTGCATTTAAAAAGTTTCAAATATCTCGTATAGGTGCCGCTTTATCTGTTTCTAAGCGGAAAGGTCTAGTGCGACCATCATCAAATCGTATATAACGGGATATGGTCAAAAACCGACGGTAAGACATCGTTGCTCTGAAAATTGGCAATTGGTTTGTTTTCCATAAAACTGACGCARAATGACTATTGTTATTGCTGACTCCTGCTGCTATAAGAATGCCTAGAAAAGCTCTGAGCTCCGTTTCTGTTAAGTTTTGCCATTCTTTCAATTTGTAGGGGTTGGCGCCGAAATCAATATCATTATCATCATTTTCACTGTTGTTTTCAATCTCTCTAGCATATATGAAATCTATTTTACTAATTTTGAACATGTGAAAACCAACAATGTTTTTGATAACGGAACTTTAAATTCATATGAGCAAAACAAATCATGAATAGAATAACAAGAGAGCATTCCAATTCATACAAAAGTATGTTCCCGTTGCGTAATGAGCGCATGGGTTTGGTCAGACCCATAAGTACTCAATATGACTTTTCGGTTGAAAACTWTAATTTAAAAACTATTTATCAATTTTTATAAATATATGTATGAACAAAATCATACTAAAATATATCATCTAGAATATCATGAAGTATTGAAACATAAACGTGTGTACTAGTATATGAAATAGTGATTTAAAGTTCAAAAAAGTCTGGCTGGACCCATCAGTACAAATGAGGGTTAAGTTTTCAGATTGTCTTGATTGTTTTGAGGAAAAGTTTGTGGGCAGTTCCTTGCCCAATATTAAATCTATCAGCAAGCTCACGATATGTGCCTCTACTATTGCTTAGCTTCCAAAGAGTCATATACAAGGAATGTTCCAAGGAGTATTCCCCGTGTGGTGTCGAGTCCTAAGACAAATTAATTTATTTATCAGGTACTTCTACAAAATAAACAACAATACTTACTGCAAATGTTTCACGAGTCATGCGAAAATGCGTGAAATATGTATCATCATGGTATAATGGAATTGTTTTCCAAACCTTTGTTATCTTCGTCACTGTCCTCTTTTTTGAAATTTCAGCGAGGAACCCCTTTCTCTTCCTTAAAAAATTTGTTTTCTATTTTTTCCATACTTGAACAGCAAKTTATTATCACTTCTTTCAAAATTATCTATCATTATATTTATTAAAAAATTCATGGTTAAACTTTCACAATCGGTTACAATTGGCGCAAAATATTGCAATTATTTTGCTTAAGTATCAGCTGAGCATCTGCAACAGTTTTGCAAATTGAGTATCAGGGCTGCAATATTGTCGCAGTTATGGAGGTTCTCGAATAAGCCCTACATATATGAATGTTGCAATGCAAAATAATTAATTAATGTACATAAAAATTTATTTTACCAAAATATGTTCGTACAGTTCAATGAAATTTCAYTTCACACTGATTTTGCCAATCTTATAAATAAGCCCAATATAATCCTGCAGCAAATACATTTAAGGCTAGAAGAAAGAAATATTCCAGATTTTACTTGCTATAAAATATCCAAAATTAATTCGTTTAATATAGATTTTAAAAAAGAGAAAGACTCCTATTGTTTTAGTCAAAAATTAAGCCCAGGCAGGACAGAGGAATCTGGTATCGCAACTTTATCGGCGCATTCTCCCTTGGGTGTTGAAAACTACTTTCAAGAACCATTGGAATCGTCATCTGGCTTAGGCATTTTGTTGGCAGATAAATTGGACTCACATTTGTTTAAAATAGACGAAGACGATATAATTTATAAATATTTTTCTATTCCACATGAGAGCAAGTTTCTTCTAATTTCGATTTTACATTATCTATTTCATGAATTTTGAAATTAGTATTTTTCACTGTAATTATTGTATTGTCCCGATGGTATTTTATTATATTATGTTAAGTTATTTAAAATGAATTTTGATGCTGCCAAATTTTTATTTCTTAATCAGATGGATTTTCTGATGACACCTATTTGGAGGAATGCCCAACAATGTCTTCGACTCCCGTAAAAAGGTACATGTAAAATTGTCATTTTAGTTTTCAATTTATTTTTACGCATTTGTTTATTTATTTATTTATTTATTTATAAAACGTGAAACAATAATACAATTACTTTTCCACGAAAAAAGGAGCACTGGCTGCCAGGACCTTCGGCTCGCTGATGTAAATATAAAATGTATAGTTATTGCTTAATTAAGTCTTAGGTGTAAAGTTAATAAAATGTTCTGTAGCTAATAGAAGAGTTTTAAG
>NW_017534601.1:0-4054 GCF_001853355.1 Bactrocera latifrons
CAGATTTTGAAAAACAATTTACTTTAACAACTGATGCATCTAATTATGCAGTAGGGGCAGTGTTATCACAGGAAGGGCACCCAGTATGTTATGCATAAAGGACATTAAACAACCACGAACGCAATTACTCCGCAACAGAAAAGAATTTTTAGCAATCATGTGGAGCACAAACTATTTCAGACAGACTATTTTAACAGATCACTAACCAATAAAACTTTTACATTCAAAGTACAGAGGTAAAGATATGTCACCACGACACCAAAGATGGTTATTAAAGCTAGGCGAATATCAATTCGAAATAGATTATTTAAAAGGAAAGGAGAATATTGTGGCAGACTTTTTGAGKAGATTAGAAAATAGGGAGGACACTATTTCAGAAAAGATGGGGAGTGAAATAACACAAAAAAAAAGATTTTATGCAATAATATTAATAATGTTAATAATATAGAACAAGAAGGAGACTCAGTTGAAACAATGCACTCAGCTGAAGAAGATTTAGGAGACCATTTTTATATTACAGAGGAAATAGTGAACAAGTATAAAACACAGATAATTTTAACTAATAACAAAATCGAAGAATTTAAGACAATACATGGAAATTAGAAATCAAGAATACCTAATCGCTGTCTTTAGGTATTTTTGATTTCTAATTTCTAAATCTATGAATCCAGTTTGGTCAGTTAGTTCTGTCATCCATATTTTTCCATTAGTCGCCTGTATCCATGTCGTTACTATTATAGTTATACATATGATAGATCTTCAATAAATAGGAAATATCATTAATGATATGACAGATAATGTAATTTTAATGAAAGTAGAAAATAAAGAAATATTACAAAGGGAGTTACTAGAAGTTAGGAATAAGCTAATGACACTCATTCCAAACAAAAACAGAAATAAAAGAGGTTTAGTTAACGCAATGGGCACAATGTCGAAATGGCTCTTTGGTACAATGGACGAAGACGATAGAAAAAACACACAAACACACCTTTTACAAACTAATGAAAAAATAAATCATCGAATTGAAGTAAATGACAATTTTAATTCAGCTCTGGAGTATCTTAAGAAAATTTTTAAAAGTGATCGGATAGAAATTGAAAAATAACTTAATTCTATAAATAAGTTAATGTATGATGATGATAAACAAAATCTATACGTATACCAATACACAAAAATCCAATTATTAAAAAGTAAAATAGATCATATACAAGACAATATAGTATCAGCCAAATATGGGATATTACATCCTAATATACTAACAAGTAAAGAAATTTTAAAACATAATATTGATTTTAATAAACTTAAATATATACATTTGGGAACAGCAAATTTAAATAATACTTATTTAATATTCGGTATTAAAATACCTAAAAATTTTGAACATTTAAAGATAAGAACAATTATTGCAATCCCAAATAAAGACCAAAATGAAATAGAAGCAAAAATTGAAGAAATATTTACTTATGAAAATGAAACATTTACATTTGAAGAAAATAAATCATTGGAAGGATTAAAAAAAGTAACCACTATATTTTAAGAAAAAATTGAAAACTCATAAAAAATAACGAACTTGAGATATTAGCACTAGAGATAGAAACTATTAAAGTTAAAAATGCCATAAATTTACAAATTAATCAAACATGTAACCAGGAACAACCAATTATAAATGGAAACTATTTAATACAATACAATAATTGTTCCATTAAAATTAGTGACTATTATTTTTCAAATTATATCGAAAAAATAAAAGAAAATATTGTAAATAAAAAATATAAAGATATGGGAAATTTCACAAAGAAAATTACATTCGAAGAAATAGTATAGGAAAATAAAGCAAACGTAGAAAKTATTTTTAAATTAAAATCCATAGTAAAATATCACATATTCGCAATTTCTTATGTATAATAATAATTGTAACAATAGCGATTGTGGCTATATGCAAACACAAACATGTAATTGTCAAATTAAATGAACGAATTCAGGAGAATTCAGATTTAAAGGGGGAGTAGTTACATATTTAAACACTACCAACCCTAATACACTTTCTTACACCAACCCATCTAAATACAACTATCACCCATGCCACGAAAAAAAGAAAAATTCTAAGATTACAAGATTACAATTTCGAGATCCTTAAGTTTTTCTGCAGAAAATAATATTTTACGTAAGGCAACATGCAAATTCACCACACGACATCCTCCCTGGCAAAGCAAAACACACCAACCGAAGACTTTCAACAAACCTTTGCTGAACTGGAATGTAATTATACAAATAATGGCTGGAAGTTATTGTTCACAGATGGCTCCAAGTCCATCGACTCCTCATCGTTAGCAGTTGTCACTGCCACAGGAGAAATTATTTGCAATTGGCTTCTCCCCTCAACGAGCTCTGTATTTACCACTGGAGGATCTGCTATCCTTCGTGCAGTTAATCACGCAAAAAAGACTAAAGGAAAGTTCCTCATCTGTACAGACAGCAAATCCTGTATATCTGCAATAACGTCTCCTTCCAATCACAATCCCATAATAGAAGCTATCAGGGACGCGGTCATTGGTGCCCTCAGAAAATCCAAGTAATGTGGATCCCTGGCCACGCTGGTATTACAGGCAACCACTTTGCAGACCTCGCTGCGAAAAATGTAGCCTGGACTCCTGAATTAACATACTATGTCTCAACCAAGCAAGACATTTCTAACCTTATTAAGCACAAAAGGCATCAAAAACAGGAAAACATTTAAACATCACTACGCGGTCATAAACCCAGCCAGAAATCGAATAATCTACTCGTCAACAGTTTCAACCAGCGCAATGAAGACATATACTCGATTAAGACACACTCGACTCGACACACTATCATAACACACGCCCACTTACTATCGGGTAAAAGCCGATGACACCGCTTCTATCAAACACTTACTCTCACTCTTTCCGATGCTTCACTCAACAGCCCACAACTCTGGCAACATTGATCTCATAAAACTACTAAGTGAACCTTCAGAAAATCACGTTATGATTGTATATAGATTCTTAAAAACCAACGATTTGTTAAAACATATTTAAGCAACTTACATCTTTACTAACCCTTAGCTAATAGAATTTTTACCTAGTTATAATTACAAGGCGGCTGAAGGCCTCGTAGCCAGTGCTGCGTTTATGTACTTATGTAATAAAACTCTTTTTGTTAAATAAATTATTATAAATAAATAAAATAAAATAAAAAATGCTGACGATATAGACGAATTCATTGCTACAATAAATAAAACAATGAAATAAGTATTTCACTGAATTGTAATTTGATACTATTTCCTGTCACTTGTAAATGTTATTAACGAAATGTAAACAAAATAAAATTAATTCCCATACCAATTCGTGGTATTGATACAATTGTAAAAGCAAATAATGTAAAGTACTTAGTAAGCATTTCTTATGGTAAATTGTAAACGTTCATTTTAAGTAATACTTTTCAATAAAATCAGTACGTTTCTGCACTCCTTCAGTGTCACTTCGCTGTAATCAAAATAAGCCTTTGTCTTTTCAATTTTTTTTTTTAACCGTTTTCGGCGGTGAATAACAAAATTCGAATTGTCGCCACATTGATTCTTTGACAAAAAGTGAGCTTCGCCATTTTCTGACCGTGTGAATGTTTGTCATGAAGCATTGAGTTTACATATTTACATACATATGTTGCATGTAGAGACATTTACAGACATTATGTGTATGGTCTGTCATATTTGTTTACATACACACATAATTATATGTACATATGTATACGAGCACATGTGCGACCGCTAGATCTTTTAAGACGATATCAAAACTTGTAAGGTGAATGGATAAATTTAACCGTGCGATTCTGTAATGTGATACAGTATCAAGTCTCTAAATTTGACAGAGACAATTTTTGAGACTTGAGACGATTTTGCTATTCTGWAAGTGATAGTCACAAACTCTATTACATTTCATTATTCAGAGATGTTTTTATACTGGCATGGAAATAAATATGTCGATAACAAATATTAAATTTTCTATAACATTGTCAAAAAACATAATTATCAGTA
>NW_017534601.1:6684-8081 GCF_001853355.1 Bactrocera latifrons
AAATGTGCGTTGGTGTTAGTGCATAGAGAAAAAATGTGTAGTTGTATTAAAATATTTCACACAAGAGGGTAGCCGTGGTTGGCAGGGTACATACATACGTACATATAGATATGTATATGTACACATATGTTCTATATATATATTTTATATCAAAGCACACAATAATGTACGTACAAAGTGAACTTTCTCATGATCAATTCCTTCAATCTTTGGAAATATGTAATAATGTCATTTATTTGCTGGGCATTAAATGTTTGATGTCAAAATAAAAAGACCAAGCGGTCGCGCATATTCACGTGTATATGTATGTAATTATGTGTGCATGGAAGCAAATATGACAACCATACGTATAATATTTGCAAATTTGGCTACACACAACTTTGTATGTACATAAATGTGTACACTTATCATGCGAAATTTCCGTTGACACGGACAGCCAATGAAAAAAGCAAGATAGAAATTGTATTAAACCGATTCTACAAATTATTTTACAAAGAGGGCGATAGTCTTACCAATACAAAAACTGTGGAACATGAGATTAAAACTACAGCCAACCAGCATATAAATTTAAGAATCTATAGACTACCTCCAAAACACGAAGAAGAGGTAAGAAAGCAAATTTACGAGTTAGAAAGTCAGGGAACAATAAGAAAAAGTAGGAGCAGGTATAGCTCACCTATTTTAATTATACCAAAGAAAACGGAGGGTTCAAATATTCAAAAATATAGATTAGTGGTTGCCTATAGGAGACTTAACCAACTGACTGTCGATGATAAATACCCTCTGCCAAATATAGATGGGATTTTGGATAAATTGAGCAAAGCGCAGCCTCTGCTTCCCCCGGCGGATACAGCGTCGAATACTTTCAGAGCTGGAGTGTTTTCGTCCATTCGGGCAACATGACCTAGCCAGCGTGGCCGCTGTTTTTTAATGCGCTGAACTATGTCAATGTCGTCATATATCTCGTACATCTCATCGTTCCATCGAATGCGATATTCGCCGTGGCCAACGCGGAAAGGACCATAAACTTTTCGCAGAACTTTTCTCTCGAAAACTCGCAACGTCGACTCATCAGTTGTTGTCATCGTCCAAGCCTCTGCACCTTATAAGAGGACGGGTATTATGAGTGACTTATAGAGTTTCGTTTTTTTTTTTGTCGAGAGAGCACTTTGCTTCTCAATTGCCTACTCAGTCCGAAGTAGCACCTGTTGGCAAGAGTTATCCTATGTTGGATTTCCACGCTGACATTGTTGGTGGTGTTTACGCTGGTTCCAAGACAGGAGAAATTATCTACGACTTCACAGTTATGACTGTTATCAGTGACGTGAGAGCCTAGTCGCGAATGCGACAACTGTTTGTTTGATGATAGGAGATATTTCGTTTTGCCCTCGTTCACT
>NW_017534601.1:8101-37176 GCF_001853355.1 Bactrocera latifrons
GTCCAGTCTGGAGAAAGCAGAACTAACGGCGCGGGTGTTGAGGCCAATGATATCAATATCATCGGCATACGCCAGCAGCTGTACACTCTTATAGAAGATTGTACCTTCTCTATTTAGTTCTGCAGCTCTAATTATTTTCTCCAGCAGGTTGAAGAAATCGCAGAATAGGGAGTCGCCTTGTCTGAAACCTCGTTTGGTATCGAACGGCTCGGAGAGGTCCTTCCCGATTCTGACGGAGCTTTTGGTGTTGCTCAACGTCAGTTTACWYAGCCGTATTARTTTTGCGGGGATACCAAATTCAGACATCGCGGCATAAAGGCGGCTCCTTTTCGTGCTGTCGGAAGCAGCTCTGAAATGGACGAAGAGGTGGTGAGTGTCGATTCTCCTTACACGGGTCTTTTCCAAGATTTGGCGCATGGTGAATATCTGGTCGGTTGTTGATTTTCCAGGTTTGAAGCCACACTGATAAGGTCCAATCAGTTTGTTGAGGGTGGGCTTTAATCTTTCACACAATACGCTCGATAGAACCTTATATGCGATATTAAGGAGGCTTATCCCACGGTAGTTGGCGCAGATTGTGGGGTCTCCTTTTTTGAGGATTGGGCATAGCACATTTAAATTCCAATCGTTGGGCAGGGTATGCTTTCGTCCGACCATATTTTACAGAGAAGCTGATGCATGCTCCTTATCAGCTCTTCGCCGTGTTTGAATAGTTCGGCCGGCAATCCATCGGCCTCGCTGCTTTGTTGTTTTTCAGGCGGGTAACTGCTTTTCGAACTTCTTCCTGGTCGGGCAATGGAACGTCTGCTCCATCGTCAACGATTGACTAGATCACCTTTGGGGGTTCTACCAAAGTATGCTCCGGTCTTGAAACCTTCTGTAAGCCGCCGCATTTTTTCGTAGAATTTACGAGAATTACTCCTGTCGGCCAGCTTATCAAGCTCTTCGTACTCACGCATTTCGGCCTCTTTCTTTTTCTGTCTGTAAATGCGTCTCGCTTTCCTCTTCAACTCTCGGTATCTATCCCATCCCGCACGTGTTGTGGTCGCTCGTAACGCTGCGAGGTAGGCAGCCTGTTGATCTCTCCGCTGCGACACGGCACTCCACGTCGTACCAGCTGTTCTTTTGCACTTTCCGAAAACCAATGGTTTCGGTTGCAGCTGTACGTAAGGAGTTGAAATGCCGTCCCACAGTTCCTTTATACCGAGGTGTTGACGAGTGCTCTCAGAGAGCAGGAGTGCAAGACGAGTAGAAAATCATTCGGCTGTCTGTTGTGATTGCAGCTGCTCGACGTCGAACCTTCCTTGTGKTTGATGGCGTGCGTTTTTTGCTGCACAGGAGCGGGTGCGAATATTTGCTGCAACRAGATAGTGGTCCGAGTCGATGTTAGGACCTCGAAGCGCACGTACATCTATAACACTGGAGACGTGTCTTTCGTCTATCACAACGTGATCGATCTGGTTGGTTTTTTTTCGATCCGGAGACAGCCAGATAGCTTGATATATCTTCTTATCTTAAATAATTACATTTCGGTCCCCGGTGAAGTCGATCAGCCTTAACCCATTTGGGGATGTTTCCACGTGTATGCTGAATTTACTGACCGTAGTACCAAAGATACCTTCTTTGCCCACTCTGGCGTTAAAGTCGCCAAGCACGATTTTGACATCGTGGCGGGGAAGCTCTCATAAGTGCGTTCCAAGCACTCATAAAAAGCATCTTTGGTCACATCGTCCTCCTCTTCTGTCGGGGCGTGGRGGCAAATCAGCAATATGATGAAGAACCTCGCTTTGATGCGGATTGTGGCTAGACGTTCATTCACCGGAGTGAATGATAGTAATCGACGACGGAGTMTYTCTCCCACCACGCATCCCACACCAAACTTGCGCTCCGTTATATGGTCACTGTAATAAATGCCACAAGGACCTACTCGTCTCTGCCCCTGTCCCGTCCGTCGCATTTCTTGGACGGCGGTGAGGGCAGCGGCACCTTTGGGACCGACCATTCCATGTGCATGCCCTGAAATCATAGTCCCTTATTCGTTTGCCGTGGTCGTCATCAAAAGAGGGGTCTCTCATCCGAGGCTGTCATCCGAACTATGTACTGGAGGGCATAAGCTAAAAACTTGCGAGAGGTTTAAAAAATT
This sequence comes from Bactrocera latifrons, assembly GCF_001853355.1. Taxonomy (NCBI): domain Eukaryota; kingdom Metazoa; phylum Arthropoda; class Insecta; order Diptera; family Tephritidae; genus Bactrocera; species Bactrocera latifrons. The sequence goes on from NW_017534601.1 coordinate 10,245, forward strand.
AAATGTCAATGAAAGGAACAAAGGAAAAGCAATTTGGTCAGGTCAAAAAGACTCTGTACAAATTGCTTGTCTCACTCACACAATCTGAAACTGCGAAAGCAAATTTAATTGCGTATATTGAAACAAAAGGCATCATTCTATGTTACATCTCAATAACTTTCCCAAGACGTCTCAAAGTAGCGCTTTTTCAAGCGCTGCACAGCTAAAATTATAGTATTGTACCACTACCCACAGCAGTTGTCTCCATCGAACATCGAGAAGAACTGTTCAAGCTTAGAGCCCTAATAGAGAAAGGATCACAACGATCATTCATAGCGTCTTGGGCACAAAATAGGCTAAAACTGCCAACAAAACATGCCAACTATGAAATTACGGGAATGGCGGGACGAGTAGTACAAAACTCAGTAAAATCTGCCCCATTCACCCTAATTTCCCCTCAAACGGATAAGCGCGTTCAAGCAGAAGCCATAGTCTCACCGCAACTTACCAATATGCTTCCAAGCTATCATATTGATAGCACATATTGGCAAAAGGTTAAACACCCAAAGTTAGCAGATCCAAACTACAACACCCCCGCTCAAATAGACCTTCTATTAAACAGCGATCTTATAATAATAATAATAATAATAATACCCAACGATTACTCTCCTCCCACCCAATCAACGCGAGGGGCGCAATCCGCGAACGAGCGGAAATAGCCGAATCATAAAAGGCAAGAGCGTTACGATCTTAAGCTGCTCAGCTACAGAAACAAAAATTTCAACAGCCAAAATTAAGAATTAAAATTGAAGTTTAAAATCTTTAAACGTTACTTGTTAAGAGTAGATAAAATAATTTTTTTAATGGTAAAGAGTGAGTCTTATAGATCAAATGTACTGGAATGAGAATTGAAATCATGACATATGCGGCGGAATCGTTCATTTAGCTCAAAATTTGTTCTAGAAAATTTTAAAAGTAAGGGTCTAAACTGCCTTGTAGAGCGAGCGTTAAAATTAATATCAGATAAAAGAGATGGGCTACAGACTGACCCATTCATAAGTTTTACAAGAAATATTATACCAAGCATCTCCCTACGACTAGCGAGTGTCGGGAGATTTATAAGTTTTAAACGATTAGTGTAAGGCGGAGGATTTAAACTGGGATCCCAATGCAAATGATTTAAAGCAAAATGTAAAAATTGTTTTTGAACGGACTGTAACTTATYYAAATGGACTTGGTAACTAGGGTTCCAAACCACAGATGTATACTCTAATATAGGCCTCACCAGAGATGTAAAAAGAATTTTTGTGGTAACTTTAGACCAACGTTTAACGAAMCYAAGAGCRCMYTTAGCTTKAAAAACCRTGGAAGATGTGTGAAGATTAAAATTGAGTTTGGGGTCCATAGTTACTCCTAGATCAAGAAACTGCATACTTGCTCCAACCTGAAGTTTCGTATTGTGTATAAAGTASGGTTTCCAGGGTACTTGAAAAACACATCGTTTTACATTTTTTAATATTCAATGGCATGTCATTTCTATCACACCAAGAAACTAGGCTGGCTCTGTATGAAGTATACGTTTTAAAAAGTTTTACATCGTCAGCATATAATAAAACTTTTGAAAACTTAACAATAGATGATATGTCATTAATAAATAACAAGAACAGAATTGGGCCAAGATGGCTACCTTGAGGAACGCCTGAAAAAACATTGATTATATCAGAAAAAGTATCGTTAAATATGACTCGTTGAATTCCATGACTAAGATAAGAAGCAACCCATTTTAGAAATATTGGTTGAAAATGAAAAAGATCAAGTTTATTCAAAAGAAGTGAATGGGATACTTTATCGAAAGCTTTACTGAAATCTGTGTATATAACATCAGTGTTCTTATTCTCCCTAAAGCTCGTTGATACATGTGATATAAATTGAAGCAAATTAGTTATTGTGGATTTCCCTTTACGCAAATCGTGATGAGAACAAGAAATTATTAGAGAGATCTGGAAGGTTATGTCGTCTGTTATAATTGCTTCAAAAAGTTTAGGTATTGCAGACAACTTTGCTATTCCCCTATAGTTTTCAATAGATGACCACTCCACTCTTATGTAAAGGAATTATAAATGACTTTTCCATATGGATGGAAATAAGCCTTGCATAAGAGATGAATTAAATAGTTTTGTTAGGAGTTGGTATATATATTTGGCACATTTCTTAAGAAAGAATGAGGGAATCATATCTGGGTCATAATTGTACGATCGTTCTAACATATTTAACTGCTTCGGAAATTGTAGTTGCATTAATGACAGAAATCGGCTGATGCGGAACATTTTTTGGAKATTTTGGAGAGAAATTGGACTTGAAGAACCCAGCGAACATATTAGACTAACCATTAGTATGTCTGACTTATATTTCATAGCAGACAGAAAATTAGAAATTCTGCGTTTGGAGTTGACGAAACCATAGAACAATTTTGGATTACGTATAATATTATTTTATACTTTATTTATATAATTATTATAACCTATTTTGTTAAGTTCAGCAAATTGTCGACGCAATTTAGAATATTTTGAATAGTCAGCAACTAAACCAGTTTTTTTAAAAAGTTTAAAAGCACGAGACTTTCTATTCTTTAATTTCCATAATTCTTTCGGAAACCATAAATTAGAAATCTTTTTTTTTCTAACAACACATTTCGTAACATGTAATATTTTTCAAATAAGTTTAAAAAAGTTTCATTAAAGTGGGAAGCACTAAATTCAATATTGCCACTGTAATCTGGCCAAGTTACTTTAGAAAGTTCGTAATTAATCTTCTTAAAATTAGCTTTCGCAAAGTTGAACCGAAAACAAAGGTCTTGTGTATTATTATCAGCAAAGTTAGCAATGAGTTCGATGTCAATTTTAAAAGTAGGATGATACGGGTCCTCTGGCCGAACCAAAGGATCACAACGGACAACGGGGAACATTGAAGCGTTATCATAAACTAGATCTAAGAACTTACCAAACTTGTTTGAAATTAAATTAATTTGGGTAAGACCCAATCCCGATATTTCATCTAAGAATTCGTTAAAACAATAACGAGTACTAATAGGAATGGTGCGATCATCTATAGTTTTGCATGATATGCACGGTAGATCGAAATCCGCCAAAGCAATCATGGAATCAGTATTGTTAGCCATTGAGAAAACATTATTTATTAATGAAGCATGCTGCATATAACAGGTAAATCCGAGTGAGGCGGTATGTAAGATAAAGTTAAATAGATATGGCCACAATTATTGCAAATACGAATGCACTTAAATTCTATGAAGTCTGCATGCGAAACATCAATTTCTTCAGATGGAATGGAAGAATGAACAGCAAACAAGACACCACCTTCTTTTCTGTTCAGCCGGTCATATCTATAAATTTTGAATTCGCTGTTGAGTATTTCATTATCAAAAATGTGAGGCTTTAGCCAAGTCTCTGTGAAAGCAATGATTTTAAAGTTACAATGAATGCTGTTTAAATACAGATCAGAAAGTTTTAAGTCTAACATTTTGATAATAAATAGTCAGCGAATTGTTGTTAATTAGTTTTTTGTATTCACGGAATTTCTTGGCATTTTAGTGATAACTACAGGGGGTTTATCACGTTTGTGCTCGAATTCGAGCACAAAGACCCCAGATAGCCAGAATGGGTTGTCAAGTATTAATTGAAAACCGTCAGCGGATACGTCAATCTTAAACGACGAAATATCCCCGATTGTACTTGGAATTAAATTTACTACTTTAATTGGAGCTTAAACAAGATTATGCTGGTGTCTTAGAAGTATACCTCAATTTAGACCACATGGAGGAAGTAAGCTCGTGCGAAAAAATCATGAAAGGCAAATATTACTCATTCTACTTGCCACATCATGCAGTAATTAAAGCCTGACAAAAAAACAAAAAGGTTAGAGTTGTCTTCAATGCCTCAAGATCCACTATTCTATTTACGGGACCCACACTCCAACCAGATTTAATGCTCCTCATATTAAATTGGCGTATATACAAATACGTATGCAATGGGGATGTCGAAAAGATGTATAAACAAATACTCTTACATAAAGATAATCAAGATTTTCAGCGGATTATTTTCCGAAAATCTGCCAAGAGTCCACTAAGGGACTTTAAATTGGAAACAGTTACCTTTGGCGTAAACTGTGCCCCACATCAAGCCACTACACGAACTGGCAGAAGATACAAAGTCAGAATTTCCTCTTGCAACACAAGTGTTAAAAACACAAACGTATATAGACGATATCCTGTCTGAAAGCCGCAGCATTCCACTACGATACCTTATCACAGGTAATAAATGACCTCAATACTGCAGGGTTTCCTTTAAAAAAGATTACTGCCAATCACCCAAATATTTTAAAAAATATTCCCAAAGACCATTTACTGGATACTAATTTCCTTATATTTGAAAAGGAAAGTACAACAAAAACACGAGGCATCCAATGGAATGCGATATCTGACAAGTTTTCATATACTACAGAGTCAAAAAACTGCATTATCCGCCATAACAAAGAGACAAATTTTATTCTCGGTGGCAAAACTTTTCGACCCCGCAGGATGGCTTTCGCCAATTATGATACAAGCGAAAATCCTGATGGAAGAATTATAGCTAGACGGAACGGACTGGGACGAACAAGTGAAGTCTCTTCGCCTAGAAAATGGTCCCAGTTTACTAATAACCTAAAAGACATTTCGCAGATAAAAATTTCACGGTGGGTAAACTATTCCCCCGGATACAAAGTGGAACTACACGACTTCTGCGTCGCCTCTGAAAAGGCATATTGTGCCACTATATATGTGCGTACATAAAGCGATGTCGCAACTGCAAGCCACCTACTAGCGGCAAAAACAAAAGTTGCGCCTCTAAAAACGACTTGAGCTCTATGTCGCTCTGCTACTAGCAAAACTAGCTTCAATGGTGCAGACGCACTTAAACATGGCGAAATACACATTATATTTATGGTCCGATTTCGAGATAGTCCTAGCCTGGTTAGAAAAACTACCACATGCGTGGAAAAAATATATTTCTAACCGAACGTCTGAAATACTTAACCTAGTAGGATCAACCACTTGGAGACACGAAGCACGTGCTGACAATCCTGCTGATGCAGGTTCAAGAGGATGCAAACCTTTGCGTCTTGTCTCCTCCATCCTCTGGTGGAATGGCCCCCGATGGTTAACAGAATCTCCCGATTCTTGGCCACAATCGCCCATGCGCAACATACTTGCCCCAGAAAGTCGAAAAWTCGACACTTATCATGCAACACTGGATGACACCGACATCCTTGAGCGATTTTCATCGTTCCCCGGAGCATTGACGCACCAAGACTTACAAAAAGCAAAGGTCGCTCTTATCGCATCCACCCAAACGCGCTACTTCAGCCGCGATATAGCATTACTAAGAGAATCGAAGCCTACTGATAAAAAGAGCTCATTCTTAGTTCTAAACCCATTTCTAGACACGAGAGGCCTACTTCGTGCGAATGGTCGGCTTGCTAATTCAAGCCTGACGTATAATGAACGCCACCCTATAATCATACCAGAGAGGTGTCCGTGCCACTTTATTTATTAGATATATCCACCTACTAAATATCCACGCCGAACATCGTTTCATGCAACATATGGTTCGCCAAGAGCTGTACATACGACGACTGAAGCCCCAAATAAAGAAGTGCATTTTCATGTGTAAAATCTGCACTATGCATAAGCAGCAAATACGATCGCAGATTATGGCAGCACTTCCACCTGAACGCTGCAATTTTGCTCTGCCTTTCACCACTACTGGTGTAGATTTTGCCGGGCCTTTTCAAATAAAGGTGTCCATGCTAAGGTCTCCCACCGTGTCTACGCTGTAAAAAGCTTCAAATCTCATTTTAAAAGATAGCTGGTAACCACAAATTCAATTATGAAGAATTCATAACGCCCTTAACTAGAATTGAAGCCGTTCTTAGCTCACAGCCTAACGCTGCACTCTCGCAAGATCCTTCAGACTTTACTGCCCTCACGCCAGGGAATTTTCTTAAAGGAGCGCCCTTTCTGGCCACACCTGAGCCAGACGTGGAGTCGCTTTCCTTATTAAACCGTTGGGAAAGAATTAAAATTCTCCATCATGACTTCAGTCGCCGATTTAAAGATGATTATTCAAAGGACCTCCACAGAAGGTACCGATGGAAAATCATAGAAAATGCACCTAAGCTTGAAGATTGTGTCTTAATCAATGACGATTGTCTCCCCCTTACCGAATGGCGGCTTAGCCGCATAGAGAAGCTCCATTACGAATCCGACGGTCATATTCGAGTAGTCGATCTCCGTACACAAACGGGAACACTAACCAGGCCGCTCGTTAAGCTATGATTTTTGCCAACCGCCGATAAAATCGAAAAGTAACCGAAAATAACGTAACCGTAACTAATAAACAAAGAAACGAAAATAAATAAGAATAAAAGCCTCCATTAGCCAAAAGACAACAAAAAATAAGTAAAGGGAGTCGATCCACATGACGACTCACTCGTGCCACATTCCGTGGCACCAATGCCCATATGAATATATATGTATATGTTAATTACAATAAAATTTTTTAACAGATCAATATGGATGCCGAGATGWCAGCTGCCCCTACGCCCACAGTCCGTTCTGCCGTTACTGTTCCGCRCTCGAAGGCTACCCCAGTAGCAACGCCGCGAACAACAATAACCATAACTCGAATGCGCTCTATGTCGCCGTCGTCATCGGTTACCACACTGTGGCATCTTCAAGGGGATAACCCCTCAGCAACGGCAGCAGGTCGCTCAGGCACATGGACATTGCCTAAATTGTCTGGCGCTCACCCATCTTACGCAAGAGTGCACAACGGGCTACCAGTGCCAGATATGCATGTGGCACCACCATACCCTACTGCACCGCACCGCCATACTCGACGCCGGGCATCGTGATGCTCCTCGCAGCCGTAATGGCATCGGCATACCCTACGGAAGACTCACGTTCCTAGCGTCACCGCAATCCTACACTGAACTGGAGGCGCCAGCTTAGGCCGCAACCGCGCCGTTCAACAGGCCTCAGCAACGTGGTAGCAACATTACAACGGCTTCAGAGACTACTAGGCTAATTACTCGGCTGGGGGGGACCAGGATGTATAAATGAGCATCGTCCCCCGACCTCAACACACACACCACATTAGCACACCACATCTACTCAAACTCACACCACTGCCAGGCAACCTTCGCCACATTCAACACATTACGCTTACAACCCAACTTCTACACTACTCACGAGAGCAGCACACACCGACACCTACACACACGTACACCAACCACAGTCACACCATCCCATTCAGCACCAACGGAGTTAAAGAAGGACCGATTAAAAGATCATCGGAACTATCATCGATCGGTCATGCGTTTGCCAATCTCGCTTTTATCCACCGCCATCCTCTTGCGAAACCAACAGCGTTATTAAAGAGTTAGTCTCACCTCTAAAAACGTGTATTTACAAGTATTTTCAATTGTTTTAAATAAAACCTCTATTGGTACAACCATCCACAACGAGAGACAAACCTTTTTTTCGGTATTTATTGCTTTTTTGGAGAAGTGAAAAAAAGGAAATAAAAGGTGAGTGCACTGATACAACAAATAGTAAAAAATGACAGGAGTAAAATTTAAAAGAATTAAACAGAGCCGTAACTAGGGCGTGGCGAAGGTGGCACCCGCCGCGGGCGCATACGCCTGACGAAATATCGGTTGCTGAGCGTCCAAAAGAGCTACCGTCTGAAACTGGCGAGTCACCCACGGGGGGGCGAAACAAGAGACATAGGGCGCGAACGGACCGAAAAAACTGCAGCGCCAGAGCCAGTGCAGTGGGCAGCAATGCGGCAGTACCAGACGTGCCAGTGCGAATGTAATCATCGCGAGGCGCGCACAAAGCAAGGGCACCCGTGGACGTGCTATTCCAGATATCGGGGGCGCCACGCTGTTAGTGCGAGTCTGTCAGTCCTGTTTCTGTGCTGTATTTTCAATTGTTTTAAATAAAACCTCTATTGGTACAACCATCCACAACGAGAGACAAACCTTTTTTTCGGTATTTATTGCTTTTTTGGAGAAGTGAAAAAAAGGAAATAAAAGGTGAGTGCACTGATACAACAAATAGTAAAAAATGACAGGAGTAAAATTTAAAAGAATTAAACAGAGCCGTAACTAGGGCGTGGCGAAGGTGGCACCCGCCGCGGGCGCATACGCCTGACGAAATATCGGTTGCTGAGCGTCCAAAAGAGCTACCGTCTGAAACTGGCGAGTCACCCACGGGGGGGCGAAACAAGAGACATAGGGCGCGAACGGACCGAAAAAACTGCAGCGCCAGAGCCAGTGCAGTGGGCAGCAATGCGGCAGTACCAGACGTGCCAGTGCGAATGTAATCATCGCGAGGCGCGCACAAAGCAAGGGCACCCGTGGACGTGCTATTCCAGATATCGGGGGCGCCACGCTGTTAGTGCGAGTCTGTCAGTCCTGTTTCTGTGCCCACTGCCGGCCGTGCCGTGTGTTGTGCTATAGGCCAGTCAGCCACAATCTGTGTTCATCTGTGATCCAGGTGACAAAACGCATGCTTTTTTCAATAACATATGATGCAATGATGTAAAATTGTGCAAATTGTAGATTTTGTTTTCCATAGACAATGAGAACTATCGGAAGGTGCTTTCTGATTTTCGGAAATACTATCAATTTTTGTCTTTCAAACGACACATACATGTTTTTTCTTCAGTTTTGGAATAAACATTCATTACCCTCTAGAATAATATACAATGTGCATAAATTCCAAGAAAATAGTATTTGAAAATTGTATCCTAATCTAGCAATATCAACTACACATCAAGATTCCTATTTATAATATCCATGGAAACTTGCAATTAGTCGTTTTACGTTATTGTATAGGATAATTTGTTCCTATTCTAAAATCAAGGAAAAAATATGTAGGTGCCATTTGAAAAACAAAAATTGGTAGTATTTCCGGTCAAAGCGCAACTCACTCAGGTCGAGCACAGATGACTAGTGACGGAGAGATTGCAAAATGTAAATGCAATTCTTTAGAAACACTGGGTTGATTCCTAATATACGGTATGTTCTTCCGGCTCGGCTCGGAGCCGCTCGAGTCATAGCCGAGCGAACGTGAGTGGAAAGTGCGCGGCGCACGATTGATCTCCGCTCCCCACACTTGCGTCACAAGCCGCATGGTGTAATTTCAAAGCGCTTGCTTACGGGTCCAGAGGTCGTGGATTCGAACCCTACCCCTCGCATTCTTTCTACTTTTTTCCTTGATTTATGTATTTTTTACTCGTTTCACCGCCTTTTTTCAAGTTCTATTTTTCATTTTACTCTAGATCTCAAGATTGAATTTCTAGTCTGATAAGTATTGCAGTGGATTCATCACCATACCATATTAGTACTGCCAGGAAACATTTGGATACTTAACGGAAGAAAATTGCGAGTGAGTATACCTACTGTAACTAATAAAACATACATAGTTATTAAAATTTTCTCAACTGTATTTTGAACAATTATTTTTTATAAATATTTACTTTTTTATAGAGATGCCACCAAAGAAGAAATTGTCGGGTGCTCAATTCAAGCAGATTCGCGAAGAGAAAAAGGCTGCAGCAGTAAAAAATAGTGGTAATATCTAGCAATTCTTCACGAGGGAATTACCATCAACGCAGACTGCACAATCACAATCAGAAGACGAAAATGATGAATTGAATAGAGAACAAAACATGGAAGTGGAATGCAACGATACGCTTTCTGAGACGGATTCCTCAAATCAGCACAGAGTGGGACAAGAAGAAGATTCGATTGAAATCAATTTCAGTATTCCCAAAACATGGAAAATTGATAAAAATTCCATCAAATTATATATCGAACAGGGTCCTATCAATGGTGACGATATTTCCGTGTACCCAGTTACAAATAATAGACGTTTTGAGAAAAAATGGTTTACTCGAACTATGACAAATGGTGAGAAAGTACACAGGAACTGGTTGATCTACTGTGAACAGCTTGACTCTCTGTTTCGTTTTCCGTGTATCCTCTTCAACGATGACAGGAGCAGCATTTGGTTGAACGGCTTCAACGACTGGCAACATCTCAATCCCCATTTACCGAGACACGAAAACTCGACGTCTCATAGATCCAATTATATAAAAATGAAAACATTTGAGAAGAAGTTGAAATGTGGCGGTTTCATCGATGACCATCTTCTCAAAGAATTTGATAAGGAAAGAGCAAAGTGGCGACATATTTTAAAAGTGATACTCGATGCAATTTTCCACTGCGTCAAAAACAATGACGCCCTTAGAGGTAGCAGTGAAGTAATTGGGTGACCAGACTGTGGAAAGTTTTTGAACACTATTGAATTGATTAGCCACTATGATGCCACAATAAAAAAAACATATCGAGACACACAATAAAGGCACAATCTCATACTTTTCACCGGCGATTCAAAACGAATTGATCAATTTGGCTGCCCAGCAAGTGCAATCACWTATAATTAGCGACATAAAAGCAGCTACATATTTCTTAATCCTCTTCGATTGTACGACCGACATTTCTCACAAAGAACAGATGGTTCAAATAATTCGGTACGTTAAAATCGAAAACAAGAAATGTACAATTGAAGAAAGCTTCATCACGTTTATTAACACCGAAGAAAAAACCGGTGAAGGTCTTTCGGGAGAAATTCTTGATAAATTAAGAAAAGATGGGCTAGACATTGCAAATGTAYGARGRCAGTCTTATGACAACGGAGCTAATATGGCAGGCAAATATAAAGGTGTGCAGTCGAGAATATTAGCTTTGAACGTGAATGCTCGGTTTATTCCATGTACTACTCATAGCTCATACTCAAATTTGATTGGGGTCAATGCTGCCAACGTGATACCACAAATGCAAACTTGTTTTGGTATCATCCAACAAACGTACAATTTTTTTGTTGGATCGGCAGCTTGTTGGAAATTTTTGCAAGCAGAACTAAAAATAACGTTGAAAGGAACCTGTGACACACGGTGGTCGTCAAAAGCTAATGCCGTGCACGCCCTGAACTCTCAACTGCCTACTGTTGTGGAAATACTAAAAAAAATGACAGAAGGTGATCATCAGACAGGCGATACAATAGTACAAGCCAAGTCTCTTCTCAAGTCGATACAAACCTTCGAATTCATAGTACTACTGAAGTTTTGGGATTCGCTTCTATCGCAAATCAATCGTGTCAACCTCGCACTGCAAGACAAAAAACTCGATATTGCTCGTGCCGCATAAATGATAAAAGGATTGTTGTCACAATTAACCATATACCGAGAGACTTTCTTCACAACAATTTTGCAATCATCAATTGTGACAGCTGAACAATTGCAAGTAACACCAGATTTCCAAGATACTCGAAAACGACCAAAGAAAATGATGCCGGGAGAAAAAGCGAAAGATGAATCTGCATCTATAAGTGCCCAAACTCATTTCAAAGCAAGATTGATCCAAGTTCTTGATCTTATGATTGCCCAAATGAATACCCGGTTCATCGCTTTAAATGAAGTTGCCGATGATTTCGCATTTTTGAGCGGTCAAGCAATTGTGAACACCAGTGTTACTGAACTCACCAAAATAGCGGCAGATCTCGCTATCAAATATCCTGATRACTTGGATCCGCATGAATTTTCATCAGAAATTGAGAGTTTCAAATTTCAAGCAACGACGCTGATGAGTGAAGCCACAGACATGAACCATTTGAATGGATTAGAAAAAATATTCGATCTGTCGCTCGTGGATGTATATCCGAACATAACAACAGCACTGAGAATATTCTTATGCATGCCTGTTACGACGGCTACTTGCGAGCGTTCGTTTAGTAAGCTAAAACTCATCAAATCTTATCTTCGTTCCTCTTTAGGCCAGGAACGGTTGGCGAATATCTCTATTTTGTCGATTGAGAAGAATACTACAACACGTCTCAATTTCGATAAAATAATCGATTTATTTGCAGAGGCGATATTATTCTGAACGATATAAGCGATCCTTGTATAAATTATTATTGAAAATAAGATGTACGTTCTTTCACTTGTAAATATATAATTTTTGATTTGGACAACATCGGTTTCCATTATACTATATGGTAAGGGCGCAAGCAAGGTTGTTGCCACAGKCGCTGAAGCAGCTAGTTCCGGCTCTGGAATTAAATCAGATTCAAAAGGGGGATAGACAGCTAGCAAAATTGGTTCTTTACAATGATCAAATGAATAAATTTAGACATGCTGAAGGAAATATACATGAAATTCAAAACAATATAGCCAAAAATAATCTAATACATCCGGGGATGTTAACTAAAGAGGAAATAGATAGCTTTGACATAGATTTCTATAAGCTTAAACTAGCCAAAGTAGGAGTAGTAACTTTCGAAAATGAAGCACTTGGATTCGCTATTCAAATACCAAATACAGATTTAAAATTAATTACACCATTGCCAAATATTAATAATTTAGAAATTTTTCAAATAGATGAGGAAATAATAACGTTAGAATCTAAACATGATCAATATAAAGCTAATACATTGTTAAGAAAATTCAAATTAATTGTAAATTGTATTTTTAATGATAATTGTACATTTAAATATAATAATTTAATGTACGTGCAAGAGTTGTCTGGTGATACTCTGCTAGTTAAAAATGCCAATAACAATGAAATGGTCCAAAACTGCGATAAACGAAAATGTACACTTCAAAAAAATTATATAATAAATTTTAATGATTGTAAACTTGAAATAAAAAATCAATCGTAAAAAAATTGTAAAAAGTAATCTTTTTTTTCCTGTATCAGTATTAAATCAGCATTTTTTAATGTAAACAATAGTAGGTATAGTATTAAATGTGGATTAAGCAGACTTAAGCTTAATTTTAATAAAACAGCCGTAAAACAGAGTTCATACTCTCTAGTTAACATTTAATTTGGATAATGTAACTTGCTTCCATCTTTACAAACATAACTCGCGCACATGTAATATAATGATAAGTGATAAAATCATGATTTGAATTTCTGAACGCGCACATGCGTATACATGCATTCATATGAGCAGATAATAAGATTAATATGATAACGATGTATTTATATATTGTCGTGATAAATTAAATTTCTATTAGTAAGAAATATAATACAAAAATATTTAATTGTATATTACAGCATATTATGTAAAAATCAAATAAAATTATTAAATATGCAAGTGATAATTGACTGTAAATATTACTATGCATGCATTCATACAAAATTATACTCATATTATAATTATTTTTACATGCCAATATGGAAATGCCGACGGCAAAACGCAAAAGCATTCATATTTGCATACATTGCGATTTGCTAGTTGAAAGCAAAAAGCATGAAAATATCACAGTACTGTTGTTGGGTGTATCATAAGGAGCATGCACACATATTTATGTCTCTTCATATTCTCTGCTTGGGCATACATCCCAAGTCATCAAATGCCGAAAATATATATGTACATATATTTATTTCTCTTAATATTCTCTGTTTGAGTATGTGGAGAACTRTTAAAAATGTTAACATTTCACAGCGTGAATTCTGTGGTTGTAAGGTGAATTCTCTATTATAAATCTAACAAATGCTCGCTATCGAACATGCATCTTCTCTATGCTTTAAGTTCTCTGGTTGGCGAGTGTTCTCAGAACGTAGGAGTGCAAGTCAGCACTGTTTGTTGCGATTTCAGCTTCTCGACGTCGAACCATTCCTTGTGTTAATTGAAACGTGGTGCGTTTTCGTTTTTAAGACTTCGTCGGATCAAATAAAAAACAAAATCGAGTATGCTTGCTCAATATCGAGTATGCTTGCAAAATTCTACATCACTAAGCAAAAAAATAAGTGTCAAATACTTAAATGTGCTTATGTAGTGAAACCACGAACTTAATAACTGGGGAAAAAAATAAATTAGCAGAAAAAGGCGTCAACATTTTGTAATTAAATGTTGTTTATGTACCGTGATTATAAATATTTACAAAGCTAACCATGAAATAAACTAAGCTCACGTGGTTACTCAAGTTATGCATCATTTAAAAGCCCTAACAAGTAAAAGTTATTTTAGAAAAATTTACGTTGCGCATAGTTGCGTCCCAGAAGATATGCTTGCACTTGTAATAGCCTTCTGTATTCAATTTATTGATCAAATATGCTTCTGGACTGCTCTTTGTGCGGCTTTTGTTGTTTTTGTTGTTATTCTTGTTACTTTTACTATTATTGTTTCTATTCTTAGAGTTTCAATAGGTTTGTTGTTTTTGTCGTTTTTTTATATTTTTATTTGTTTTGTTTTGATATTTTTTTTATTTTAAAAATATATGTTTGGGTTTTGTAGAAACATGCTCAAAGTCAACTTTTTTCTCGGTTCGACTTGTACAATATTTCGAATCATTTCTTTTGAAGAACATTGGTTCAAAAGTTTACTTAAAAAAAGTGCCAAAAACTTACTGGTTTTTCTGACCACTCTCTAATAAAAAACAAAAAAACGTACRAAAATATTAGATTTTAAGATTAAGAATAAATAAATTAAGGTCATTGAAGGAAAGAGACATTTCTACTTGACAAAAACAAGATAAGAATCGACTACAATCGTCAACTGGATTTCCACGTGGTCAATTTCCTTTAGTGATTAATGTAAATTAAAATAAACAGTTTTTAAGAGATACTCCACAGTTACCAACTAGTTAGTAACTTTTTTCCATTCAAATATTTTTGCTTTTGTTTTTTGTTTTTCAATATCTTGATTTGTAAATTATTTGAATCGTTTAATTTCGTTATTCAAAAGAAAAATTATTGAAAATTATTCAATGAAAACTTTATGTGTATTTCACATAAAATGATCAATTACAGATTGAAATTTGTTACGAAGCCACGAAGAGGTCGCCCTAATATCGGTCGGCGTTCTTTTTGCCGTCAACGTATGGCAGCCCAAGACAAGGCAAGACGAACTCCCAGGATGCGACGACATACGTGCGGAATTATGCATTGCGGAGAATCAGCAAGCCATCGTCACGATGTCACAGCACGACTTTTCAAACAAAAATTACTTTATTTGATGGACTTTATCTAAAAGCAATATTTATGTGGTGCTGTTAAATGCTAGATGTACTCTGTTGAGTGGGAAAAGAGAGGTTTGCCGCACGTACACATCCTTCTATGGATGGTGGATGGTGGTTATACCAGATCAAGTTGATGAACTCATTTCTGGGAAAATCAATATGGGTTGCAGGAAACACTGTCCACGTGTTTTTCTTTCGGAAACACAAACTGGAAATGATGGATATCCACTTTATCGGCGTCGCTCACCAGACGCCAATGTGAGAACATTCAGCATTCAATTTAGAAGTGTGAATATCAAAGTTGAGAACACATGGATCGTACTATGTATATTCACCACTAATGTCTAATTCACATTCAAAACTCATATAAATGTTGAGTATTGCAGTTCGCAGTCCATCGCCAAAGAAAGCAACATGACGGTTATTGGCCTTGAACGAGATGAGATCAGGAAATATCAAAAAGTGTATTTCAACCCAGGGAATACTGTACAGTGGAAAATTGCAATACAAAAAATTTACATTGACGAGTTTTTTCTCAACTTTCGGCAGTGATTCGTTTCCGAGAACATTGTTCCATTCGGAAATACTTTGATATTATACATAGAATGCATCGTCGAAGAAATAGTTACATAGAAAGCAAGGCCAACCAGGAGATGGACATCTAGGTGTGTTCACAATTAGGACGAATTTACATAATCTACTCGAAAAACGCCGATTGTTTCGACCTTCGGTTACTATTGATTAATGTACGCCGTTCAACTTTATTAGAGTCATTGCGTAGTGTTAATGGTCACAATTGCTGGAACATGATAATCACTGGACTCAAATGATAGACGATGCGATTGATTGAAGTTCGCACACTTTTCGCAATGAGCCGGGAGACTTGCGATCGATCGCCGTGAATTATGCAGGGGAATTTCTAAATTCTTTATGGAGGCTTGGGATGCCACCGTATTATTTGCGTCTCAAAGTCGGATCTGTCGCTATTATGTTTCGCTATTTTCATGCGCCGAAACTGTATAATGGAACCAGACTGGTTGTGATGCAGCTATCTAATGCTAAATATGGAAATGCTAAATTTTTAACAAGGTCAGATATACGTGGCGTGCTCACGAGTTGGAAACCCATCTTTTCTGGCCATCGGAACAGAAACCAAAAAATGTTGTTTATCAAGCTTCGTTACATTGAAACCAAAAAAAACAAATGAAATGATAAATCTAACTTTCTTTTCATTTCAAAACACATTATTTCAAGCAGGACAACGGATGCGGGGTCAGCTAGTAATAAAATATAGATTATTTGCTCAATTTTGATACAATTTAATTTGTACCGTAATTGTAGATAATTAATATGTAAGTGACATATCCTAATGTTTAATTTGAGACTTTAATTCAGCATTCTATTCTGCACAGTTTAAGCAATCTATTTCAGCATTAAGCAGCCCCGTACAGCGGTGCCGTTTATGTTAGCGTTATTCTAGAATTCATTAGGAGTTGTCACCTCGCTTTCTAAGCATCCTTTAAAAATCGTTCAATCAATTTTTCTTCACTTAATCTTTATTAAACAAAATAAATAAAATATTTTTTATACAAATATTAAAATAAAGTGTTTTAGTAAAAAAAGAAATAATTTTACTTGTAATTCTAAATATATAAAATTATACAGTCCACTAGTATTAAATATCTATGTTCAAATATAATATGTTGAACATATGTACATAGGCAGATACATACTTAAAATGCATTGTCATGCAAAACAATATGATTCAAGAGCCAATAACATAAACATTACTAAGGATAAGATGTTTGCATATGATAACCCATGGGTTCTTAGAATACATTATAGCAACTGTCTGTAAATGTACGCACATTAAAACAAACCCAAGGTCACACAACACGTGTTCAAACAATAGCCAACATACATACATATAAACATACACATAGATTTAGTTATTTAGAATATCTTAAAAAATCTGCAGTGACTCACACGTCTAACCGGATGCGTGCATTGCCAATTAATGCACCATCCAATGAAGTAAAAGTCTTAAGAATGATACATATGATATATCAAGCTAAAGGAAAAATCTTCTATTTTACTTTTGGAAACTTAAAAATAATAATAGATTATTCACGGCGTAAAACTTAAAGAAATAACTCTCAACGTACAAAATTCGTTCCACACAACCAACCGGATTTTTTGAAAAGCAATGATTACTTATATTTCGTAGCATATCCTTTTGCAGATAAAACTGCTCCTAGTGGCCTTGGTATAGAGACGACAAGTATTTGACAAAATTCTGGTGGTATTGCGTTCCAAGCCTCTAAAATAGCATTTTTGAGCCCAGCAGTATTGGAATACTGCCCTTGGTACACTTTTCGACTGATTTCTTGCTATACGTGCTCAATAACGTTCAGAGACGTAGTGATTGGACAGGTGTACCGAGTACATGAGGACTATTGCATATTAACCAAGTACGAGCAGTCTCCGATTTGTGATTCGGATTGTTGTCTTGGCAAAATATAAAATTATATTTAATTCCCAATGTGACACATGACTGCATTAAATCCTTCCTTCCTTTAAAATGTCGACATATTGGAAACGATCCATAATACCTTGCACAAAATGCAAGTTGCCCTTTCCTTTAGCCGATATACATCCTCAAACCATTACTGACCCACCACCGTGCTTAAGTGTTGTCCTAGTATGTTTTGGCAAGTAAGCTTCGTTGGGCCGTCAGATCCCTGCAAGTTATACTTGCTTGATGAAAAAAACCTTGAAAAAGAAGAAATAATACTGCTTTATGATTACCAAATCAAAATTATGCCATTTGTCCTTTGCCAAAACTCATCAGGCTTTTTAAAATCGTTTTAAAATGCAATTTCGCGAATTCTAGCCGTTTCTTCCTTTTTTTTTTTTGAATATATACGGCTTTTTTACAACCGATCCACCATGTAAATCGAAGCTTCTAAGTGTGCGGCGAATTGTTTCAGCTGAAACCTTCTTCCCTTTTTCATTTTCCAATATTTTTCTTACATTTTCCGCCGAGGAAAAAGGTGTTGTTTCAGTATAAACTTTTCTTCGGCTTGTGTTAGCTTCTTTCCTTGACCAGCTCTACTAATATTACTGATACAATTTTCCTTCTCAAACTTTGAAGTACTCCTTTTTACAATCTCCGAAATATCTTTAATAGTTTTTCTTTCTTCCCGTAACTGAATAATTAGGTTCCGAATTTCGGTACAAGTATGAGTACGAAGGGCGTCATAGTGTCGTGTTGCTTATTCATAGACTTACCGGCATTGTATATAGTAAACCTACAAGTAACAAATCATTTTCACCCATACATAGACAAGCGAAAGCTTGTGGAATGACAGAAATTACATTAAGAATGTAATAGAATAAGGAAAGACTTAGGGTAAAAGCCCAGGCAGTTCGTTAGGGTTTCCTAAATATTCTACTACTAAAACAGTGTGTTGCCGTGTTATGCTATCCAATTTATTATTTTAAGACCGTTTTTGTTACATTTTCAAATATATTTCGATTATTAAAATTCATAAAGATTGAATTTACCTAGTTTTGATTAAAATTGTATTTGTTGTATTAAAATATTGGTAAATCTTTTCTATTTTATTTAAAATATTTGAAGAATCTATCTATTTTTGTTTAAATTATTACAAATAATTTGTTTAGTATTGTATATTTTATATGTGTGAAAATAGGATTCTTAGGGAACCTAACACTCAAAAAATATTGCTAACGCGCCTATACTGCAACCTCTTTACTATTTTTAAGTCCCTTTATTTAAATCTCTGTGCCGAAAAATCAACTACTTCGATCAGGTGATCTCAGATGTTGACGACCATTTGATTTCTTTTGTTACTTCTATGTTTCTACAATGCTTACCGGTAACTACTAATTTGCAGAAAAGAATATTCAGTGTTTGTTTAAATGGAATTCCACAACAATCAGAAGTACCGTTACTTGTAGAAGGTTACTTCTTGTAATTTTCCGGTTAGTTGTGTGGAACGAATTTTGTATGTTACGATTTATTTCTTTAAATTTTACGCAATGAGTAATAAAGTTGCTATTTTTAAAATTTTAATTGCTAAATTTGATTTGATGTATAATATGAGGGTGCCCGCAACCGGWTGCCGAGTGAGTCACTGTATATATATAAAAATTAATCGCTTTTTCCCTTGGTCACGAAATCACGTGTGAATGGCTGGACCGATTTCACTAAAAAAAGCCTTATACTTTTCACAAGGGAAAGCCGAAAAATTGGAAACACCATCCACGTGCTTTTTTTTCAAACTGGAAATGATGGATATCCACTTTATCGTCGTAGAACATTTAACATTCAACTTAGATCAGTGAATATCGAAGTCGACAACATATTATATTATTCGTACCATATTCGCAACTGTTGTCTAATTTACATTGAAAACTTATGTTAATGTTTGATATTGTAGTTTGGCATAATCGATAAAATACGTTTGCAAATACCTCACCAAAGAAAGCAACATGGCGGTTATTGGTCTTGGACGAGATGAGATTCGCAAGTATCAAATGGACGATACGTGAACTGCAATAAAACGCTTTGTAGGGTATTTACTTTTACAATTCATGAACGTTTTCGGACTGTTGTGCGTCTCGCAGTTCATTTGAAGAATGACCAAAAAAGACGTCGCGGCTGATAATAAGGACTATACCGAAAAGAAACTGCACACAATGTTTTATTTGTAACGAAACGGATTTTATTAATTTTTATTTGTAACTTTTTTTAATAAGAAGTAAAAGAATTTTTATCCAATTTTAAATAAAACTAGTAAAAATTTCCTTTTTTTCCTTTAATTCCCTTCATTAAATTCTGCACACCTTCTTTTGTAACCGAACGACTTGCCTTAAGCCAGTTTTTTTTAAATTCGTCGACGTCTTCGACAATTCGATTATCATTTTTCAAGTTCCGTTTGACAATTGTCCAATACTTCTCTATCGAGCGAAATTCTGGAGCATTTAGAGGGTTCTCCTCTTTTTAACAAAATTGACATTGTTATCCTTCATCAAAGCCAAAGTTGAATGAAAGTGGTGCACCATGGCTAAACCAGGCCAAACTAATGTTGAGACGATGTGTTTCTTATAAAATGGTATTAGGCGACGGTTTAGACACTTCTTATAATTGTCGGCCGATATAGTATCCTTTGTAGAAAATGGGGTGGTCTTAAGGCTGCAAGAGCAAGTAGCCTGAAAGATGAGTATTTTCTCGAATTTTTCTTTTCAACTGTTGCCACCGACTGGTCGACAGTACCATCTTTTGGTTTTGTATAGAATTGGGGACCTGGTAATGTTCTTGAGTTCATTTTTACGTATGCTTTATCGTCCATTATAACACACTCAACATATAATTTTAGCAAAAGTTCGTACAACTTCCGTAGCCTTGTTTTCCCTATTTTTATGTGTCGTTGACCTTTTTATTTTTTATACGTTTTTAAATTATTTCTTTGCTTCACTCTTTGAATCATACTAGCACTAGTTTTAGCTTTTTTCCCCAAATCGCGCACAGGCATTGATGTGTTTTGGTTTATTAAGGCCAACACCTTTGCTTCAAGATTTGAATCACTAGGGATTTTTTCGCTCACTTTTTGATAAGTATTTAAGAGAACAAGTTCCACTGAACTTTATTATAATATTTGTCATACCATTTGCACTGACTTCAAACCGTTTTGCTAGCTTTCTGTATGAAAGGCTTTCTTCGATGCAGTAATTGTGCACAATTTGCCTACGCACGTGCTCTTTAATTTGAGGCATCGCGAATATGGTATTACAAATAACGGAGGAAGAAAAAACAATAGAAGCATAACTGATCACTTCATGATAAATATTTAATTGAAAGTATGCAGTTTCTTTTCGGTACAGCCCTTAGTATTTGATGGCGTGTCCCGTGTACAGTCATGCGAGAAACTTATTTTCCGTAAGTCTTCTTCAGTTCTTTTTGAATCTCAGCACCTGCCTCCTTTGGCCGCACGAGGTCACCAGACGGTTGATAGTAGGTCTATCATGGTTATTTAAAACGGATCGTCGAGAAAATTGAAGTTTTCGTACTGATATTTCACGACAGTTTGCAATATTTTTCACTGACCCAAACGAAATCTCAGCTAAATTTGCAACTTGCCGATATGAGAGCCCTTCATTCAATCATTGAAGGATAGCTTTCTCAATAGAGTTAGCAATTTTCCTAATTTTTCTAATAAAACTATCTTCACAAAAACAGCTTCACAATAATCAAACTTTATAAATCTACTTACCGATAATAAAATGAAATATACTTCTTGAAATGCTAGTTAGTTAAAAAATGGAGCTAATGGTATTTAAAATACTTGGAATTCTTTATTTGTTTTTAGTTGTGCTTACAAGCCTGCACGCAATCGATAATGCAATACAACTGAACAAATATGCACGTGACGCAAACCAAACATCACCAAAACAATATTGAGAAATTGTATCATTATATTTCCGCGAAAAAACTCAACTAGTGTACCTATTTGAATGCATATATAATATATATGTTTCTAACAAGTTCCTGCACTCATTCTTTGCTGTACAGTATAGGAGGCCCAACTTATTCCAGTGTGAGAGCGCCTCAAAATAAGCGTTTTTTATAACATTTTCCATTATGGCCAGATCGCACCAAATAAGAATTTTTGGACATTTTAAATTAAAATACCCAACATTTATTACGATTGCAAATTATTATATATTGGACTTTTAATATATGGCGAAACTACTTAATTCCTTTTGTATGATTTTATGGTATNGGACTTTTAATATATGGCGAAACTACTTAATTCCTTTTGTATGATTTTATGGTATATTAAAACAACTGACAATACTTAAAAGGTGAATTAAGCCTGTTAGTTCTTAATTAATAAATGTTTTTAATCATTTGTAATAGAAAATTAATTCTATTATGCATCAAATTACAAAACGTTTCATAATATATATTTAAATTTCGCATTTTATTTGATTTTCATTATTTTATGTTTTTATTAGCGATCTTGAACGGCGGCAATAAATTCCTCCGTTCACATATATTTTTGGTATAATTTCAATCGGGCCGTTCCAGTTATTCCAATTGCAAAACGTCAAAACCTACTGAATCCAGTCAACTGTCAAAGTTCGGTAGGTTTTGACGTTTAGCAATTACTCTCTCACTTAAATGAGAGAGGAGAAGGGGATCTCATTATCGCTGATAGGAGGGCAGAAGTAAGTAGCACAGCATTCTGATTGTTTTCACTTAGAGTGAGTACAGTATATGGTTGTACTCTTCGTAAGTGAGTACCACATTTGTCTTATTTTAACCCCTTGACGTATCAATTAGCGCAACGAAATAAGCTCCCAACTGTTCGCACACAACTTGCACTAAACAAACCAGTGGTGATGCTTACGAACTGTCGCATGCATGTTTTGAAAATTTACAAAACAAAAAAAAATACTACGATTTAATTTTAATGCGTAACAAAAAATTTGGATAATTACACAGTATATAATGCACTTAACTGCAACAATGTTTATTGTTTACATTATTAGCTAAAAATAACGGGAAAATTTCAATTCTTTTTTCATCAAACGTACACTTCTACACACCACGAGCCAGACTCGTGATAATGATATTAGGCAGGGATGGGCACATTTTTAGCCCGGGCTTGATGAGGGGAATATCAATTTATGGAGGGAAGAGTAGGAGAAGTTGCGAAAAAAATCAATTACATTCCTCCGTAACATAATGTTCATTGCTACAATACTGACATCATGAATAATATGATACGAGACTTTAGCATTGGGTTTCTTTTTCTCTCAAACGCGTTCCCTGATGTTCCCTGACAGCGATGAAGATCAGGGAATTTCTGACAGTTGATTCCAGAAAAGGCGGGATGCCAGAAGTAAATGAAATTTCATTGAACTGTGAGAACATATTTTGGCAAAATAAATGTTTATGTAAATTAATTAATCATTTTGCATTTTAGCATTTATATATGTATGCACTTTAAAAGTGTTTAATTTAGTGTTTTGTATAATTTATTAATTACCCAATCTAATATTTTTCAACAGTGGCATCATTGGTAAATGTTATAAAAAATGCGAGTTTTGACAGCTCTCTCTCGAATCAAAGAGTCTCGTATCATATTATCCATGCCGACGTTGTACACAAATTAGATAGCGGAAGTTTACTTCATATCGGAATTGTACAGTTATGTGAACAAAAAGAGGTAAACATAATTTACAGGTTTTAGAGTTTCTCATTAATATTTGTTTTTATTCATCTTTGTATGGTGGGAGATTCTAATCACTGTTAGGAAAAAATTATGTAAGTTAGACTTGTATCTAAAAATAATTTTATTTAATAAGAAAACAGCACATTTTAAAACATCACAACACCTRTGGTTGCTCCTATTTTGTTCACACCACTGTACATGATATATAACAGTTAATGGTGGTGATGCCAGTTGTAGAAATTCATTTTAGCTACAATTGGAAAAATTTTCTCAAGTTGTGGGCTTTTATACGTACATATGCAAGGCAGTTTTATATATGCAGATAATAATAAAAAGAAAAGATACTTGTGATCATAATATATTATATATTTTGTTTAAACATATTGCAGTTCCATTTCATGAAAATGCTATTTTAAGTATATGATTTGTGATATTTTCAGTTTCGTTGTTTTATCAAAATATTCAAAGGATTGAGGTTTTTTTTCTATACTTCTTCTTTTAAATATTAAAAATCTAAGTTGCCTATGGAAATGTATTAAAATAATAATACAGGGTGGTTGATGAATTTTGCTACATTAAGAAACTCACATAATTCATATAAGAAATAACCTGTTTAGAAACTTTTTGATTCGAAAATTATGTTTGGAAGAATCTACACTTGTGAATAATTTTTTCAATAATGAAATTAAACAAACATAAAATAAGAAGTAGGTTAACTGCTTTAACTTTTGGTACAATAATGCGTGTAGGTACAGCACATGAGATTAAACCAAACATAGAATTTATTATGTCAAATAAACTAAATTAAATGCTGTTATATAGACATATTAAAAAAACTATTACTTAAACAAAATATTTATTATACTTTTTGTTATTTGTCTTACAATTTTATAAATTTATGGTAGTTACAAAAAAACTTAAAATTGTTAGGCAATTTTACAGTTATTACCCACGTTGCAGTCCCATATATGCGCGCGCTCTCATTTGTAAGCATGGTGTGGTAAAATACGATGCTGTCATTTGTAAATATGGAGTGGTAAAATACGTTGCTCACACTTCCCTCTTCATGTTTGCCCGCGATGATCCCCTCATCTAGCCCTCAAAATGTGCCGATCGAGCAAAATGCCACTGAGGGCTAATATGCCCACCCCTGATATTAGGCATAGAAATTATACCACGAGCCAAACTCGTGATAATCATGTTAGGCACAGAAATTATACCACGTGTCAAACTCGTGGAAATACGTCAAGAGGTTAATACGCTGTACATTAAGCGAAATTATAAGAACAGCTTGTCTGTGCTATTATACAACAGATGAGTTCAGTATTATTCAACACGTGTATAAACATGGATGGTAAAGAAAACGACGCTCGTGCAATGAACGCACAAGAAAATGTAAGTTTTTATTGCAATAAAATTATGTATTACCAAATCTATTTTGTAACTAGAAATATATGTTGTTTTATATGTTTGAACATTTGTGGTAACATAGCGCCGAGCCCCAGGCAAAAACAGTGATTGTCGATGATATGTATGTATGTGAATGTTAATTATTACACATGTATATTGAAAATAAATTGTTTGAAATCAGACTTTACCGCTGGACAGATCAAATGAGTCTCCATTTAAGGAGTACGCTGCGATTATAAGATCAAAATTATTAACTGGTGAGCTTAAGCCCACCGTTTCACGTGATCGGAACAAAGTGTGGGAGACCTTTTCTCCAGTTATTGATAAAAACGGCATAGAGACGACTGATGCAGTAGTGTGCAACACTTGTAAATATATATACATATGTATAAAGACGACAAAAGCACATCTAATTTGGTCAAACACAAGTGCTACATATTGTCCAATAGCCGTAAGCGCTTCCTGTCGTTGATGTTGATTTTGAAACAAAAAAATAAATGCATAAAACTAGCAACGGAGAGGATAGTAAAGAATGGTCGGTCTTTCAATATAATTGCGGATTCGGGATTAAAAAACTTGGTCCAGTTTTTTATTTCTGTTGGGGCGAAGCTGGGAGAAAATGTAAATATTGAGTCAGTACTGCTGCATCCCACAGGTATATCGCGAAACATCGGAGCTTTTTACGATTTTCATTTTCATGGATTGAAATCCGAGATTCAAGAGCACAAAAAGTATGGATACAATATCACTTCCTCAAAGAATCCTACTTATCATTGACGATGCATTACGTCAAAGAAGGCATACTTGAAAACCGCCTGCTAGCAGTAAAATCAATAGGTAGAGTCTGGTGTAATGGTAAGAACTATAAATTGTTATTGGTTATATTTGAATCTATGTTTTATATCAACATTTCTTAGGCAATGAAATTAAAACCTAAATTAATAGAATTTTACGCGACTTTGGATGTGATTTGCTGATGGACGATCCAATCATTGTTACTGACCGAGGAGCCAATATGAAAGTCGCTTTCAACGAACTGAGCACATTACATTGTGTAAACCGCTTGGTCCACAATGTGATTGGCAAAGTTGTAAATGAGGTATCCGAATTGCTGGATCTAGTTAACCGTGCATCAAACTTGTTAAGTATTTTAAAAAATCTGGTCAAAACACGACATTGACAACAACCCTAAAAAGCTACTGTCCAACTCGTTGGAATACGATTTTTAACCTACTTAAGTCGGTTGAGTTAAACTGCATGGATATTTCTCAGATTTTGATGGAAAAAAAGAAATATCTAAAATTCAAGATATTAATTTAAATAATATTAGCGGACTGGTGAAATTTCTTACTCTTTTTGAAGCTTGTTCGAAAAAGCTGGAGGGTAGCAATTATCCAACATTGACTTTGACTATTCCACACATTTGGGGCGTTCACAACCTGTTTTAAAGCATCGTAAAGTCGTAAAATTTAAAATTTTTACACTTGTTTAAATAAAAATTTCACTTGTCTCTTAAAGTTATAAGTTACAACGATTCGAAAACATAGTATTGAGAATTTTAAATGTGTAAACTCWTTTTTGTATGTAATCCAACAACAAATTTTTTTTAAACAAGTGTAAAAATTTAAAATTTTACGTCTTTACGATTTAAGACAGGTTGTGAATATCCCAATTATTAACCTAAAAAAAATGCCACTCCGAAGGGCAATGACATCGAAATTGTGCAAAAATGCAAGTTTTCACTTCTTAAATATTTATATTCAATAATTCATGCTAATTTAAAAAAATTTCATAACATTGCCCTATTTTTATTTCCACCTACAAATAAGTTGACAAAATTCACAGATTTAGAAAGTTGTCAAAGACATTGAAGAAATAATGAAAGTTATTAATATAAATAGCCTAAATGATGGCATTAAAAAATTAATTAAATGCACATAGGAAATAGATAATGATAATATTTTTGCAGATTATTCCCAACCTATTCAGAGCACTAACATTATATCCTATATTCAAGATGAAATTCAAACGTATCTTCTTGATTGGCGTAGACACCGCTTACGCGATTATAGCCGAGTTAACAACAGCGCGCCAGTCGTTTCTTCTTTTCGCTACGTGGCGCCAATT
>NW_017534601.1:38376-43099 GCF_001853355.1 Bactrocera latifrons
CATGCTCCTTATCAGCTCTTCGCCGCCGTGTTTGAATAGCTCGGCCGGCAATCCATCGGCCCCCGCCGCTTTGTTGTTCTTCAGGCGGGCAATTGCTGTTCGAACTTCTTCCTGGTCGGGAAACGTATAAAAATGTTAATAAAGCTTACAGTGAAGATTGTGATGTTCTGCAGTGATGATCAATTAGCAAAGACCGTTTTTCGTTGCTTTACCAAACTAGCTGCAGTATTAGCAGCACCGGCGAGCAGTGCAGCATCTGAAAGGTTTTTTTCTGTAGCAAGAAATTTAATCAGCGAAACTTGCCACCACTGAAGACTTGGTAAACAAAATAATATTTCTAAATTCCAATATTAAAACATAGCTAGGGTTTTCACAAGACTCATAAAGTTGTAAGTTATAACGATTCGAAAGCACAGCATTAAGAATTGTAAATGTGTAAATCCAACAACAATTTTTGTAAAAATGTATAATTTTACGATGCTTTACGACGGGTTGTACCCCAATAGAAACTTTTGGAGCATAAAAGAAATAAATAATATTACTTTGAATAGAAATATTACTAGTTGCTAAGCTCTATGTTATATAATAAATACATTTTCAACGAAAATGTTTTTTATCTACTCAGTATGATATTTATACCAGTCATTAAGTTTCTTTCACCGTACAGTGCTTTGACTGCACACCAATTTTGCTGTACTCTGTGGAGTGAGTGAAAACACTGCCTGTCAATACAGTCAATATTTCCCTCACACTCAATTATACTGTGCAGAAACAGAAATGTGCTCACTTCTAGAATAAGTAATTCAGTTGCTGTTATGGTTGCATTCATGAAAAAGTCTATTTTACAAGGTCTTTAAAATTCATGTCGTGTCTATGCTCTCTCTCTCTAATATTTGCTGGCCCAGTTTTATTTGTAAAATCTAATTGAACTTTAAAGGAATCACATTTATTTCATGTAACGAGTAACATTGTATAAAATATTACTGGATATTTCAAAAAGCCAAGGCGTGCTTCAACAACGTGGATGCTTTAATACCTCAATTTATGTCTCATTCAGCTTATTTATCGGGATTAATAAATCTTCTCTGTTTGTTTAAGAAAATATTAGATAGTTAGATCTAATCTAATCTTTTTAGTTGGTATTTTCAAAAAATATTTTGTTTGACCAAAATACTTATTTTCTAGAATTAAACAAGTATTTATAATATTTTTTGAGTTGTTGAATAAAGGCTATCTTAAATTTTGTATATTCTCTTTTCTTCAGTATGCTAGTTATCAATATTTAATTACGATTCCGAGCTGACACTTGACACGACATAGTTCTAATCTTTTACAAAATCATAGTTCTTAAATCAGGTGCGAATAATTGTGGCGTAAATTATTGGGACTACGAGAAACCTGAGCAAATTTCATTGACTTTTAACATGACACATCTCCAACATTGGTCGAATTATTAAACATTGGGTTAGACTAGCGAAGAATTATTCTGGATTATTGTGGAATCTGATAGTTTTCGGAATCAGAAGTGAAACCGATCAAAAGTGTAGTAGTCAGGTATTATTGGTTTGATATTCGAAACAGAATTTGTATCGGTTTTGAGTGTCACGGAAACCAATTTTATCGGTTTTGCTGTCAGCAACAAATCAAATAGATAGTCGCACACAGCTTTGAAATGTAAGTTTAGAAATCAAGTTATTTTATTGCTACAAATTAATTTACCTTTATTTCTATAGGAGAAAACATAAGAACAAAACAAGAAATGTCTAAATTATTGAGTTTTGGAAAAAAATGCGGATGCGAAATAGCCCCTTTTAGCCTGCTTTAGAGGCTTAAAAATCTATTTTTTTAAGTTTTTTTGGGAGGGAAATAAATAATTGATTAAAGCGAAATTTCTTGGGTTTATAGTTATATATTTAAACATAATCCGCAAATTTCTTTGATACGAAATCTTTTGCCACATGCCAGGCGGCGGGCAGGATACAAGTCGAGATTTCTATCCGAAACAAAAAATTCAAAGAGATCATATTATTTAATAACTTATGTTCAAATTAAACTGAAAATTTCAAAAAAAAAAGTGTAAAGATATAAAAAAAAATTTTAATTTTGAAAAAACACTGATGTTGGTCTAAAAAATTTTACTTTAAATATATGTTCAAACTTAACCTTTCTTAGCTTTTTTTAGTTTCAATAGAAGATAATTTAATGCCAAAGATAATAAACTTTGCCCCAATTCCATATCACGTTAGGTTTTCTATCCTGCCCGCCAATTAAGAAAAATTGTAAAAATGAAAAACGAAATTTAACACCCAAAATGCGTCTTTATTCATTCAATAAATGTTATCTCTTAAAATTTTCTTTAATTCAGAACTCATTAAAAACTTTAAAAGGAGTGCTTCCAAATGTATTCATTTGCAAGTTTTGTCACATTAGTAAACAGCTGATTCGAATTGGTTTTGCATATGTTCGAAAAGACAAAACTCCAATCACATTCTGTGACACCGTTGAAAATCACAATTGTTTTGCAATTCTGACAGGTAAGCAATTCTGTCTTCGATTCCACAACACCCCTGATTATGTGTGGTATATGAGGGTAACGGTAATGGAACGATCACTAATCCAAAGCAGAGCCCTTTCAAGATTTTTCAGTTTCATTTCGCACCTTTTCACATTGTACCATAAAGATGCTAATATTGTATACTACACTCGAAATAGGGGTGTTCATTTTATGGAAATTTGACAGTTATACACAGATGGGCCGATTTTTACTCATTGTTAATTTAACTATGTATCTATGTATGCCGTGACAGCCAGTAACCTAATCTGATTTAGCTTTGTTCATATATCTTATGAGCGGTTCATATATCTTATGAGCGGCAAATAATCGGAATCGGTAAATCCTTATATTACTTTCTGTAGGAGCTTGAGCTAAATTCACTATTAATGAATAGTGTGAATTACGTACAAATGGCTTAGTGATCAAGTGTAGCAATAGGGTGGGTCGATTCCAGAATTTTTTCGATTCGGGATTTCTAATAGTGCGGAAAAGTTGCCTTAGTACTTCCTGRTTCCAATGCAACTTTTTGTTTTGAGATCGTATTGCATCTTTAACCTCAACTCGGGCCTTGAAATTTCGGAAATTCGCCTAAAATCATGAAATTGTATACCTAGCGCCTGAAATACGCATATCATGGCAAAATGTATAAAACAAAAGTGATTTGTCACGTCACCGAAATGTTATATGTAATCATGGCCGTAGGACGAACTGTTCCCGAGATATGAGCGAAAATGCGGCGCCCCACAGCGCAAGGTGAAAATTGTTGCAGCTCTCAGCTAACCTGTATTGGTCACCCAGAACCCACCGCGTGCAGGTGGCTGCTCTTCGGGTTCCTCCCAAACCCAACCCAATCAACCAACCATATGTCAGGCTTGTTTTAGTCTGAATCTGTGTCAAATTTATTGATAAAATCGGATTGTGTACTAAACTTTGGCACTTGTTGCCTAGATTGGGGGCCAATAACTTCAGAAGATGCCTCTGTCACCAGTTTGACCGTTCTCTCGACTCCCACGGTGTGAGAGGGTCACCCGACAGCCCTTTTATGAGTTCTTCGTTAGAAACTGAACAAAGAACTGGTGGAACAGTCAAGGTAATAGTCTTCCAGTTAATCATATCGTAATAATTATTAGCTTTGAAATTCAGCTTTGGCACTTTATTACATCTAACCCTTCCATTTACAGTGTCAGACTCTGCTTCTCTGGCTGCCAGAACGCGGTCAAGGGCCAACTTTCTGACTTCTATCCGTTCGTCAGCCATCATACTAAGGAGAATGTTTTCTGGAGGAGCAAAGAAAGCATTCTGTTGAATGGATGAATCGACAACCTTGCGCAGTTTAGCAGGTAAGTATATCGACCTTCGAATTGCAGTAAGTATGTACTTGACCAAAATCCTTATTTCCTTTGTTGGTCAGTAGAAATATATAATCTGAGAATTATATTTGCACAGGTGACATTTGCATATGTTAGCTGGATGCATCGACGCTAAATCTGAGGAACATTGACCGGAAATAACAGCTTCTGATATTTTATAGAGCTAAGCTTGGTCTGTGCTAAGCTGGGTCGGATTAATAACCTCAGAATTTAATTGGCAGGATGCAAAACTTTCAAATTTGACAACAGGCCACTTCTCAGAATCAGGGAGCAGTTTACCTACGTCGCCAAGAGAATGTATTTGGACTCTTTCAGACACCATCTATGTGTTCGAAAAGAGCACGAAATGGAAGTTCGTTGAAATGTAGAAGACAAACAACCCACTGTAATGGCCTACCTATTCTTTCTTCTAGTGAGATGGAAGACAAAATTCATCATCAGCATCGTTTTTGGAAAAATCTATGTGCGACGCACCTACATTGTTGTCGTCTGTATGAGAGTCTGGCTGATCTGAATGGCCACGTGTTCTAGCTGATACTTTTCTGGTAAGTGTTGATGGTGAATGACGTTCTGAAAGCTTTTCTTTACGTTCACGTACGTTTTCTTTGTAATCTTTTTTGTTTCAGGTAGATCAACACTTCCAATGCGACCAATTCTTCTGGTTCTCTGGTCCAACAGAAATGGTTGTTCATTGATATGAACTTTCCTTTCCTTTGGACAAGTTCAAGAAGAAAAATAAATACATTTACAAGCAGCGATGTCAAATAATTTTCCGGCAGAAGAGACAAAGTCGTCTCTT
>NW_017534601.1:43463-44406 GCF_001853355.1 Bactrocera latifrons
AGATGACTTTTTCAAAGTATTTTCAACCTTTTTTGCATTTATTTCTGTAACCTCTTTACTCCTAAGTTCATAGTTGTCGCCTCGGAGTCGCCCTGTACGAAATCTTTCAAACTGATAACACAAAAGAACATCCTGGTAAATAGGTAACTGGGACCCAGAGAGATTGTACAGATATATGACAACACAGGACATTTCTGTCTAAATTTAAATTTAGATACAGACATTTTGAGTTCTGTGTTCTGTTGAGAGAATATAAGAGATAGCATTCGGCGAAATCAACGACAAGAATGAAGGAACTCTATGAAAAAATATTTGTGTGGAGACCTATCCGAACGTGTCCTTTGGCRTAGGTGAATGAATKTGAGTGATAGCACTCGGCGAAATCAACGTCAATAAGTGTGGCCGCAAGTCGATTTTCACCTTGCGCTGCGGCGCGCCGCATATTCGCTCGTATCTCGGGAACGGTTCGTTCTACGGCCATGATCACATTTCGATCACGCTTTCGGTAGCAAATGACGTGACAAATAACTTTTGTTTTMTACATTTTGCCATGAGATGCGTATTTCAGGCGCTAGGTAGACAATTTCACGATTTTAGGCGAATTTTCGAAATTTCAAGGTCGGAGTTGGAGTTGAAGATACAATCCAATCTCAAAACAAAAAGTTGCATTGGAATCAGGAAGTACTTAGGCAACTTTTCCGCACTATTAGAAATCCCGAAAAAAGTCCGGAATCGACCCCCCTAGTGTAGCCATCACTAAACAGTCACATACCGCCAACTAATAAAAACAGTTAGGCTGTTCACGATAAGGTGGTTATCGGGTTATGTGGTTATGTGATTAAGTAAACAACAACAAAATGCGGTATGACAAAATAACCAACTTTGACCAACCCAGACCCTTGTTTACAGATTATGTGGTTGTTTGCTTATTTCCAGTGTTAGA
>NW_017534602.1:0-2527 GCF_001853355.1 Bactrocera latifrons
AAAAAAAAAAAAAAAAATATTACACAAAAAAAAAATTATTGCTAAAGCATAAAATAGGCCTGATTTATATCAAAAAAGTTTACATACACCAATGATTATTTATATAATTCAAAAGTAATTACAATAGTTTTAGCGGTTTTTTGGACTATATTTTGTTGCTATTATTGTCCTTAGACGTCGACGTATGCTCCCCACTCGATTTCTAGTAATATTTTCGGATATTTTGACCCACTAAGTCGATAATCCAGTTTTTTGGAATTATTTTGATGAAATTCGATATTTTCGAATACGGTTTTCCAAAAAGTTACAGATATCCTGAATAGAATTAATGTTATTTCCATAACAACCAATCACGTTCAAGAAAAGGCGTGTATTTAGGGTCGGTATCCTGTTGGAAATTGATTTTGCTGCTATTTACAGGCGATTTAAATTTTTTCTTTTCAATGTTCATGCTTATCCATATTTTTACCAAACAAATGGAACTGTTTGGAAAATCTTATTCGAAAATATCGAATTTTTTCAAAATAAGGCCCAAAAAATGGATTATCGACTTAATGGGTCAAAATATTCGGAAACAATACTAGAAATCGAGCGGGGAGCATACATCGACGTCTAGGGACAATAATAGCAACAAAATGTAGTCCAAAACGGCTAAAACTATTGTAATTACTTTTGTATTATATAAATAATCATTGGTGTATGTAAAATTGATATGAATTAGGCGCATTTTAAGCTTTAGCATTAGTTTTTTTATTTGTGTAAAATAATTATTTTGATATGCTATATTGAATGTTAAATATACATATCATGAAAGGGATAGAAAAAAAATCTAATTATTTCATTTTAAAACAAATAAACGTGTCGTAATTTAATAGAACTATGTGTATTTAAACTTTATTGGTCCACTGTATGTTCAAATTTACTTGACACACTTTCACTCGCCGAAATTTTAAGTCGTCAGTGAGCACTTTTAAGACCATCTTCGTGCACACCTTGCGCATGTTCAAGTGCTCTGTCACAATGAACCACAGATTTTGATAAATTTAACATCTGAACAATGAAACGAATACTTAGTCGACGGTCTGAGTTGAAAACTTTGCGCACACAAGTCACATTGTCGGTGTTTGTCGGAGTCGCAGGTCTCCCAGCACGGTCTTCGTCACCAACCTCTTCCCGGCCCTCCAAAAAGGTTTGATGCCACCGAAACACACCACCTCTTGCTAAAGCAACATCTGGATAAGTCTACTTGATCATATCAAACGTCCCTGACTCAGATTTACCGAGTTTACCACAGAACTTAATCGTGTATCTCTGCTCTAACGAACGCTGCATTTTCGGCTTGCACCACTCACAAAAACACGTCTCGCGAAAATGTTTGTACTGACTCTCCAGGTGCTTGGAGATAACTGATCGTTCGTTCGTTAGCTGGGAACGCCCTCTACCGAATACAGTCGGTGCACGCACGTATGAAGTACACGCGCGTCGGAAGACAATCAGGCTTAAACATTTAATAAGTTTTTAATTTTTGTATTATATGTACATCTTATTTACAGAAATTAAACTTATCAAAATAATATACTTGTATATAATCAGCATCGTTTTATCTCAGTCTTGATATAATGTACCACTATATATATWTTTTTTAAATGGTATTTATTACTCTTCAAATGATGGAAAAACAAACACGAAATTCTTGTAATAACAGAAGTTATAAAAAATAAACTCAAAATACTTCATATTTCTGTCATCAAAAGTAAGTGTACATAAGAACAATAAGCGGGGGAAACATATCTTCAGTGTTTGGTATGCTTTCCATTTGTTCTAATTAAGGCGAGTAAACGACGCGGCATTGAATTTAGAAGATTTTTTGTTACTAAAAGTTCTTAGCTGAACAGAAGTGGGTTGCGTTTTATATTTCGGGATTAGAAAACTAAACTAAACTAACTAAAGCAAATGTAAATTATCGAAAATCCCTTCACTGTTTTTCAAAATATTCTCCAGTAAGATCTACATAGTTGTGACTGCGTTGAACCAATTTTAGAAGCACTTTTGCATTCTGATTGAGGTTTCTCCTACACATGCGTTCTTAACACATCACCCGCCTCTTCGGACGTAGAAAACCTTTATATATTAGTTTATTTTTTACGTACGGGAATAAAACGAAGTCATTACTATACAGTGCATGATTCATCAGATCAATGTTTTGAATTCTCAAATATGCAGTTATTTCAGTCAATGTGTGAGAGCTCACATTGTTGTGGTGAGGAGTAATCCGTCTTCGACGGTTGCTTCTCCTGATTTCCTGAAAGACGTCTGACAAACAGTTGGTTGTTTAGCACTCAGCATTATTTATTCTTCTTCTTGATTGGCGTAGACACCGCTTACGCGATTATGGCCGAGTTAACAACAGCGCGCCAGTCGTTTCTTCTTTTCTCTACGTGGCGCCAATTAGATATTCCAAGTGAAGCCAGGTCCTTCTCCACTTGGTCCTTCCAACGGAGTGGAGGTCTTCCTCTTCCTCTGCTTC
>NW_017534602.1:5257-7825 GCF_001853355.1 Bactrocera latifrons
ATTTCGTTTGCCATAGTCGTCATCAAAAGTGGGGTCTCTCATCCGAGGCTGTTGTTGCGTTTTCATTGGGGTGGTTTTTTTTACATGGCGGGTCCCAAACCCAGCGCACAACCCTATGCAGGGAATGTTTCGCCTTTTTTTTTTTTTTATATTTCTCGCGAGCAATCGACACGAGCCTTTGTTAGAGAGATCATCATATTCTGTGGCATCCAACATGATAACAAATTTTAACAGTTCAATATCCATGCATTATTAAATGTATGCTAGTCCCGCTAATACTTATAGTTGCCACAATCCCATGATAGGTCAAATAAAGGTCTGACAATATACTTTTAAGTTTGCGCACAGCATCAGTAGTTTCTAAAACCCCAACTGATATTGGATGACCCTCCGAAATCTCTCTTTTAATGATCTTCGACTTCGATTGAATTCACCATACCATATATAAAAACTGGTCTTTGAAGAAGCTTCATAGCCAAAAAATTAATTTTATCGATGTATTGTTGCTGAGATAATCCACTATGAAAGTTGTAAGAAATAATCCCTCAAAATTTTTTCTCGGTTTAATTTAATTTTTTTAACAAAATGCATACTGCAATTTGGTGTGAGCAACAAGCGGTCGTTTGTCAAAACGTCATGAGTAGGTATTACATTAAAAATATCAAACTTTACGATAAAGGTGTAAATTGCAAAACTAGGGYTGTCAATACCCGAAATATAGAAGGCAACCTACAGAAATGTTTTAAAATTTGAGTTTATTATTTAATACAATTTCCTTCGAGGGGATACAACGAATATAGTTGTTACAGAATTTTTCTTTACCATTTTTATACTCTTGAAACTAGTTGATACAGAATACTATAGTTTTGTTTACCTAACAGTTGTAGGTATCACCTAAAATTAAACGAGATAGATATAGGGTTATATACATATATAAATGATCAGGAGACAAGTTTAAATTCGGTTGACTGTCCGTCCATCCGTGCAAGCTGTAACTTGAGAAAAAATTGGATGAAACTTGGTATGTGGGTTCCTTACGAAGCTTCTAATAAGTAGATACTGAAGCTTTATTAAATTTGCTTCGGTGATAAACGATAACATTTGATAAAAGTAAAAAAATGATAAAATGAAAACCAGAGCTCAAATATGTATATATGTATGTATGTATATGTATGATGAAAAAAACATAACAAACAATAAAATATTCACTAATATAGATACACGTAAATACAAAAAATTATAAAAAATAACAGGCAAATAATCACATGCCTGGTAGAATAACATGAATAATAAAGAAAGTTGCAGCTGAAATCAAAAGCTTAGACTTAGAAAACATTAACTGATATAAACAAACTTGAGGGGTAGACAGGAATCCCAGCTTATTGTATACCTTAAATCGATGTATAAATAAAAGCATCCCACTTAAAAGAGCCCTTATGAAACATTTGTTTTAAAATAATAAAACAACATACTATTACATAAAAACCACTTTGTTATAATACTTATGCCTTTATTATCAATACTCCTTTCAATTTATGTAATAATGTGGGGTGGGTCGATTCCGGACTTTTTTCGATTCGGGATTTCTAATAGTGCGGAAAGTTGCCTTAGTACTTCCTGATTTCAATGCAACTTTTTTTTGAGATCGGATTGCATCTTCAACCCCAACTCTGGCCTAGAAATTTCGGAAATTTGCCTAAAATCGTGAAATTGTCTACCTAGCGCCTGGAATACGCATCTCATGGCAAAATGTATARAACAAAAGTTATTTATCACGTCATTTGCTACCGAAATGGTGTGTGATCATGACCGTAGGACGAGCCGCTCCCGAGATACGAGCGAAAATGCGGCGCGCCACAGCACAAGGTGAAAATCGGCTTGCGGCCACACTTCTTGACGTTGATTTCGCCGAGTGCAATCACTCACATTCATTCACCTACGCCAAAGGACACGTTCGGATAGGTCTCCACACAAATATTTTTTCATCGAGTTCCTTCACTCTTGTCGTTGATTTCACCGATCACTTATATTCTTTCAACAGAACACAGAACTCAAAACGTCTGTATCTAAATTTAAATTTAGACAGAAATGTCCTGTGTTTGGCATATATCCGTACAAGTAGTTACCTACTTACCAGAATGTTCTTTTGTGTTATCAGTTTGAAAGATTTCGTATAGGGCGACTCCGAGGCGACAAGTATGAACCTAGGAATAAACAGGTTACAGAAATAGTTGCAAAAAAGGTTGAAAATACTTTCGAAACGTCATCTATTCCGTTAGTTTCACACACCAGAGTTGTACAAATGCTCACCACATACCATAAGAAATTTCTGACTCTTAAACAATTATTTTTAAGGAACCCAATAGGTTTCAGCTCTAAAAGAGACGACTTTGTCTCTTCTGCCGGAAAGTTGTTTGACATCGCTGCTTGTAAATGCATTTATTTTTCTTCTTGCACTTGTCCAAAGGAAAGGAAAGTTCCGATCAATGCACTACCATTTCTCTTGGAATCTACCTGAAACAAAAAAAGATTACAAAGAAAAATGAACGTAAAGAAAAGCTTTCAAAA
>NW_017534602.1:7973-19645 GCF_001853355.1 Bactrocera latifrons
TTTTTCTTCCATCCTCTAAAACCAAACAAAACACACTAGTATTAGAACACTAAAGCAGTGTGTTCTTGGATTTGGAGTAAGTGATAGAGCAGCGGCCGTGATTGTCTGGATGCCAAAAAAGCAGGTTTAATAACAGAGGATCAGTCTAGCTTTGTCACTGACAAATGCAAGATTAGTCGGAAAAAAAAAATGTTGGAGTTAAGCTCCAAAACACCGAAAGTATTGACTCTGTATATGGGCTGTGTTTTGACGGCCGCAAAGACAATACACTTACACAAGTCAGCGAAGGTGAAAAGTRCTACCGCGACACTGTCAAAGAGGAACATATTTCTCTTATMGCGGAAACTGGTTGTCATTACTTTGGCCACGTCACCTCTCCTTTCGGGTCAGCTGAGGATGAGACGGAAGTTATATGGCAATATTTACAAGACAATTCAGTTGATGTGGAACATCTAGAAGTTGTMGGTGCTGATGGCACCAACACAAACACAGGTTGGAAAGACGGAATCATTCGGAAACTAGAAGAAAGAATAGGTGTGCCATTACAGTGGGTTGTTTGTCTTCTACATTTCAACGAACTTCCATTTCGTGCTCTTTTCGAACACATAGATGGTGTCTCAAAGAGTCCAAATATATTCTCTGGCGACATAGGTAAAATAAAAAAAGGGTTAGATGTAGTGAATTGCCAAAGCTGAATTTCAGAGGTAATAATTATTACGATATGATTAACTGGAAGACTATTGCCTTGACTGTTACACTAGTTCTTTGTTCAGTTTCTAACGAAGAACTCATAAAAGGGCTGTCGGGTGACACTGCAGAGGTATGGGAATTTAGTGAATTCCCCTCTCACACCGTGGCAGTCGAGAGAACWGAGGCATCTCCTAAAGTTATTGGCCCCCAATCTCGTGATCGTTTTATACGCTCTACACTGAAACCTAAGCAACAAGTGCCAAAGTTTAGTACAAAATCTGATTTTATCAATAAATTTGACACAGATTCAGACTAAAATAAGCCTGACATATGGTTGGTTGGTTGGGTTGAGCTTGGGAGGAACCTGAAGAGCAGCCACCTCGACGCGGTGGGTTCTGGGTGACCAATACAGGTTAGCTGAGAGCTGCAACAATTTTCACCGTGCGCTGTGGCACGCCGCATTTTCGCTTACCATTTCGGTAGCAAATGACGTGACAAATAACTATTGTTTTATACATTTTTCCATGAGATGCGTATTTCAGCCGCTAGGTAGACAATTTCACGATTTTAGGCGAATTTCCGAAATTTCAAGGCCGGAGTTGTAGTGAAGATGCAATGCGATCTCAAAACAAAAAGTTGCATTGGAATCAGGAARYACTAAGGCAACTTTTCCGCACTATTAGAAATCCCGAATCGAAAAAAGTCCGCAATCGACCCACCCTACCGCGAACTCCCCATATAACGGTACATGTAAAAACTACTGAAACCGCGATGAGTGAATAACTAAATACGCCACAGACATTATATTTTACCACTAATATGGTATGAGTGAGCTTTATGGAAGCCGGTGTGGAAATTGGACGGGAGGCGTGGCAGATTTTTGGTGAAATCCCAGATCTCGGGACATGACCAACCGATTTTAATAAAATTGGTACATCGCATTTTTGTTATATTCTTATGTCACATTGAAAATGGACGAAATCGGACAACAAACACGCCTATTTTCCATATAGCACAATTTTAAATTCAACTTGATTCGTTCAGTTTACAGTACACAAATCAAGAAGCAATTAATATAACGTGATAAAACTTTGCACGAATAATGTCTTTAGTGTGTGATACCTTATGACCAAAAATTGTTTGAGTCCAATAAAAACTGTTCAAGCCCATAGGTAGCGAATGTTTAAACTCAGGTACCGATAGTTGACTTTTGATTGAACATTTCATTCAATGTGTGATATATGTATATAACTAAAATTAAGGTATAATCCTTCCATTATAATGGTTTGTGTGTATGCCACAAATGAGTTGAATCAAACCCTTAACCCCAAATACTTAATATAAAGATTTTCGAACTTTGTGGTGATTCATGTGTGAGCCAATATATGAGTTATCCCAATGAAAAGAAGAGAGCGCGTTCTTTTCATAACAGTTATTATCATTATAAAACTTGGGCTATCCCCTCTATAATCAATATCAGGATCTCCGAACATACGGCTGACTTAACTCTATATGACTGGTTTTAAACCTTAAAAGTATTTCCCCCTTTTTTTAGAGCGAGCATTCTTTTGAGGTCTGAGATTGGGAAATAGCCACTGGTGAGGAGATCTAGAGGATACGGTGGTCCGAATTTCTTTATTTTTACTGTCATTATTGAGTATTTACTAAATTTCATTTGAATATCTCACAAACTGTCGAAGAAGTTTTTATAATCCTGAAAAATTTAACTTCACGTAAAAATCGTTGGCTCGAAACCGCTTCTAGACTTATATTCTCTTAGACAAAAAAGAAATAAATCGACCCCGTGCTTTTGAGTTTTTATATACCGATAGTGCCTCTCTTAACGGCTCGAAGCACCATAGAAAAATTACTAAATTTTTTTGGAATCACCTACAAAGTAAAAAGTTTTACTTACGTTTTCTTCTTAATGGGCGTGGTCACCGCTATGCGATTACAGCTAAGTTAACAACAGCGCGCCAGTCGTTTTGTAGTGGAGGTCTTCCTTTTCCTCTGCTTCCCCCGGCGGATACAGCTGGAATGTTTTCGTCCATTCGGACAATATGACCTAGCCAASGTAGCCGCTGTCTTTTAATTCGCCGAACTATATCAATGTCGTCATATATCTTATCGTTTCATCGCAAACGATATTCGCCGTGGCCAACGCGCAAAGGGCCGTAAATCTTTTGCAGAACTTTTCTCTCGAAAACTCGCAGCGTCAACTCATCAATTGTTGTATGAGTGTCTTATAGAATTTGGTTTTTGTTCCTCAAGAGAGGGCTTCTCAAATGCCTACTCAGTTCGAAGTAGCATCTGTTGGCAAGAGTGATCCTGCTTTGGATTTCCAGGCTGAAGTTTRCACTGGTCCCCAAATATACGAAACTATCTGCAACCTTAAAGTTATGACTGTCAACAGTGACGTGAGTGCCAAGTCGCAAGTGCTTCGACGGTTTGTTTGATGGCAGGAGATATTTCGTCTTGCCCTCCTTCACTGCCAAACCCTTCTGCTTTGCTTCCTTGTCCAGTCTGGAGCTAACGGCGCGGGTTTTGAGGCCGATGATATCAATATTATCGGCATACGCAAGCAGCTGTCCGCTCTTATAAAAGAATGTACCTGCTCGATTAAATACTGCAGCTCGAATTCGCACGATAGGGAGTCGCCTTGTCTGAAACCTCGTTTGGTATCGAACGGCTCGGAGAGGTTCTTTCCGATCCTGATGGAGCTTTTGGTGTTACTGAACGTCAATTTACAGCCGTATTTGTTTTGCGGGGATACCAAATTCAGATAAAGGGCATAAAGGCAGCTCCATTTCTTGCTGTCGAAAGCAGCTTTGAAATCGACGAAGAGGTGGTGTTTGTCGATTCTCCTTTTACGATTTAATTATCTGGTCGGTTGTTGCTTTGCCAGGTCTAAGTCCACACTGATTTCACACAACACGCTCGACAGAACCTTATACGCGATGTTAAGACGGCTTATCCCACGGTAGTTGGTGCAGATTGTGGGGTCTCCCTTTTTGTGGATTGGACAGAGCACACTTAAATTCCTATCGTGGGGCATGCTTTCGTCGGACCATATTTTGCAAAGACGCTGATGCATGCTCCTTATCAGTTCTTCCCCGCCGTGTTTGAATAGCTCGGCCGGTTATCCATCGGCTCCCGCTGCATGACTGTTCTTCAGACGGGTAATTTCTATTCGATCTTCTTCATGCTCCGGGTATGAAACGTCTGCCTTTTCTGTCTGCAAATGCATCTCACTTCCATCTTCAACTCTCAGTGTCTATCCAATCCCGCACGTATTGTGGTCGATCGTAACGTTTCGAGGTAGGCAACCTGTTTTCTCTCCATTGCAACGCGGCACTCCTCGTCGTACCAGCTGTTCTTTTGCATTTCCCGAAAACCAATGGTTTCGGTTGCAGCTGTTGTAAGGAGTTTGAAATGCCGTCCCACAGTTTCCTTATATCGAGTTGTTAACGAGTGCTCTCAGAGTGTAAAACTCTGGAGACGTGTCTTCCGCCTATCACAACATGGTCGATTTGGTTGGTAGTTTTTTGATCCGGAGACAGCAAGGTGGCTTAATGGATTTGCTTATGCTGGAATCTAGTACTACAGATAACCATATTTCGGGCCCCAGCGAAGTTGATCTACCTCAATCCATTTGGGAATATTTCCTCGTGGAGTCTGAATTTACCTATCGTCGTGCCAAAGATACCTTCTTCGCCCACCCTTACCTGAAAGTCGCCAAGCACGATTTTGACATCGTGACATCTCATAGGTGTTTTACTTACTACAGTTGAAAAATAGTAAGGCTTTTTAATTTAAATTTCGCGCGAAAACCTATTTTTCCACATATAATTTTTTTTTATGATAGTATTATTGCTGTGACATCTGTGCAAAATGTCATCAAAATAATTGTTACAGTTTAGTATACGCTTGCCTTTTTGAAGTACAAGAGTGCATTATGCGATTTTTACGACGAGTGAAATTATTCAATAAAGGTGTTCCCTTAAATTTTGGCTGCAAACTTCAGGGGCCGAAACGTTCAGAATATTTGAAAAGCCCTTCGGTGATATTTGAGATCTTACTGGCATCGTTGGAATATCGGAAGGATGAGTGAAAAGCATTTTAAAGATAATTTGGGCATAAAAAAGTGAAGGAGCAATTGGCTCCAAATTCACTCAATTTCTTCGAAAACAAAGCGTGGCTTTAACATCTCTGAAACAATATTTTCCAACTACCAGGATGTCATGAAACGTATTATTACTGATGCTGTGTCTTGAATTTATGCTTACGTGCCGGAAACAGACGATCAATAGGCTGAATAGCGTAGCAAAGAAGAGCTGAAGCCCGAGAAACTAAATGAGTGTTATGCGGCATTTGCGCTAAGCTATTCGTAAAGAGAGGTGCGATTATGGGCCAATAACTCTTGATTTTTGCATCAAGATTCACATAATTTACTGGAAACCGTTTTGAGTCAACTAAAGACATTAAACATGAATCGCTACGCGTTTTGAAGGCTGTTCCAAAAATTGGCTTTAACAACTATTTCGAGGATAGGAAAAAAAGTTGGCACAAGTGCATTGCGACAAAGGGAATTCTTTTAAAAGGCCGTTATAGCGTTTGAAGAATTGAAGACTTCATAATTTCAATTCATAATTTTAAAATTATGAACAAAGTCTTACTAATTTTTGCTCAAAATAATAATATTATTAATAAACACGTGAGGCAAAAGACGACGACTTCTCTGCGGGACTGGATCGAAAAAAGAGGACGGCCGTCGATGACTAAAAACACTTTCATTGGTATCCATAAGCACATTGGTCGATTTGCATTAAGAGCACTACCGATTGGATTTGGGTTTAAAATAAAGCGTCTACATATGTTCCATCCATTCAGACACAAATCGAGACAAAATCACATTGCCACATATAGTATTTACTATACTATTAGAAATAGCGCTTGTACTTTTGAATGAAAAAGACAATAGGAATTTACTATTGATTTTAAAGAAAAATAAGCGAATCTGCAATATACTATATACAATTAATAATCGTAAACCAAAGACCGACTTTTCAAAAGCTGTTTATTATACGGCAATTACTGTGTTTATGGCATACAATTATGCACATCTGGGTAAAACTTCATTAAATTAATTTTTCTTTAAATTAAATTTTGTATAATATATTCCGGAGCTTCTGGCTAGCCACTATCAACTGACAAAAGCTTGTCACATTTGAGCGATTGTTTCCTTCAGGTGATCCAAATGTTAACTGAAATAGCACCCATACATCGATTCTGTTGACTAAAATAGCGTCTATACATCGAGTTTATTTGTGTATTCATCTTTATTTAAATTGTTACAAAGGGTTTCGCGTGGAATGATTAACTCCTGGCAAATCAAACAAGTGGTTGGGATTTAGAATAGCATCATCCGATTTCGGTATGGATGGTATAGGTATGTACTGATAGAAAAGGTCCTCCGGATCAAGGAAATATATATTGTTGCCATGATTTATGGTTTTTGAGATATCTGCACGGAAAGTTCAAAAATTCAACTATTTAAGGAACGTGCTCCTTTGATTTATAATAAATTTTGGACTTATATGTTTAACTTTTATATCGACTAACACTTCACTAAATCGGTTCTACATATTCGTTTTGTATTAAATAGTGTAAAGATAACTTTAATTTCATATTTAACTTTCGTTGAAATCCATACAATAAGAAAATGGTTGAAAGCAAGCAAAAAAATAAATGTTACCATATTTTGTACACGAATAATAATAAATTAGAAAAGAAAGATTATACCGTCAATACAAAATTCTTTATCGTGTGATGAGTGGCGTAAAATCTTTCAGAATTCCTTATCTTAATAAATCCCGTTGTTGGATCGATCAGGTTATTTTTTTGCCAACCCAAAAATGAGTTCAACACGAAAGAACTCAAAAAGCCCCGGTGTTGGTGCGACGGGAATTGTTTGTTTTAAGCGCAGCCGAAGGCCGCCAGTGCAGAGAGAATTTCTATACAAAAAAATATGAACACCCCGGTGTTGGACTGACCAGGGTTAATTTTTTGAAGCGCGGCCGAAAGCCTGCATGGCAGAAAAGAGTTCTGTGCGAAAATAAAAAATAAACCATCTTGCCACAAAGATGTTAGTATTAAGCAAAGTTATGTTATTGTTTGCAAAAATTTACATAATGTTGATTTAATTATTAAATATTTTTATTCTTAGGTTTAAGATAGTTCTTAGGTCATAGCAGACTTCCTGGTACCTACCTCATCTATTAGCACTGCTGGGGGGAGGTGGGACCACTAAGTCTGCTATCGTTCGTTTATTAGTACTTAAGTTATTTTGTACCGGACCAGCGAACAGGAAGCTATGTTTCCTCTGCTGGATTACTTTTTGTATTGTACGTATTTACTCTGGTTAAATAAATAAATAAAAATAAATAAATGAATTAGTGAAGTGTTAGTGGATATAATTATGGATTATTGTGCTAGTGGATTCTTTATCTGAACGTACTAATTTTTCCACTGAAATCGGGGGATGCTATTCAAAAACTTACCCCAAATTGTTCTTCCATAATGATTAGACAAAA
Organism: Bactrocera latifrons; assembly: GCF_001853355.1. Lineage (NCBI taxonomy): Eukaryota > Metazoa > Arthropoda > Insecta > Diptera > Tephritidae > Bactrocera > Bactrocera latifrons. Next base: position 15,257 of record NW_017534602.1, read on the forward strand.
CGATTATCATCGTTTTATCGATAATTTCTTCATTTCACTTTCCCAACCATGGTGCATCTTTGATATTAAAATTACTGTTACGGAATAATTTACCAGTGGTTAGTTGTTTCAGTATCCTAACCATAAACACTACTTAAGTTTTCGCCTTTATTCAAAAAACTAAATTATTATGCAATTGTATTCTCTTTGCTAAGTTAACTAGGCAAAATTCTTAGAATACCGTTAGAAAGAGGAAGTCCTGATTAAACATTTAACGTTTAAACAAATACACATTTTGTGGATTTTTGTAAGAAATCTATATTTTAAAAATTCCTTTTTACACTCGTAATATACATCATTATTATGCTAACAATTATGAGGAAATGGATTGCTGCCATATGATAATTATCACATATGAGCAAATCGCTAAAATTCTCTCTTTCGATAAAATGTCTCTTTCTTTATTTAGCAAACTTTGTTCTTTCGCGATTAGACGTTTTTGCATTAGAAACTAAAAAACGGGCCTACAGATTATATTTCAGATGAGTATAAATACTCTATCCTTACATATGAATTTTTTTCTTATTTAAATCTAATAAACAAATAAATAATATTATAATATATTTATACATATATTTATATTATGATATTACGTAAAAAAATACTTGGGTTACCACGAGTATTTCCTGGACCAAAAAATTACTTAGGTAGTAGTCTGGTAACTTGGGTTCAAAAAATCGAAAATGGTTTTTTTTTTTGTTTTGCTTAATTTGAAAGTACAATTCGTGAGAATATAAATTTATATAAATGAAAATTTCAAACAGAAATTCGAAATATTTCGGGAGTTATAACGAGTTTCCTGTGTTGTTGAACTTTAAACGCGGTTTTCTCGAAACATTGTTTTCTGATCGGCCCGGGTCCTAACTTTTTTCTACTGAACCGAATACTTTCAAATATTAACAGGCTGTTCTACACACTTATAGTTCTCGTTGGTACTAACAACAATATTTTTCACTCCAAACTTTTTATTATACAACCTGTTTAAATAAGTTAAGCATCCATCCACTCTACCCGGTAAAACTGGAGCAACAGCTCAGTTCACAACAGCTGATGACACTAAAACACAACTAACCACATATGTAAACTAACCCACTCAACAAAAAGGATGGGCAAAGGAAAGCAGATACACTTGTTACACACAATTCGAACAACACATTAACTTAAAATGGGTACTTAACGCGAGTGTAAGTGCTTTATTACAGTAGTGGGTGTTCCCACGAATTGGGCCTCCAATTAATCATAGTTCTTCGAGCCTCTAAAGCAGGCACTATAAATTCACAGCCACAAGTCGAATCACAAAAATAAAACAAACAAAATCCAGTTAAGTGCGGTGAAGTGCAGTTGCGAACAACCAAAAAAACAAAAAAAATTAAAACAAAAAAAAAAAAAGACAAAAAAACAAGTAAGCTAAAGGAGCGAAGTGCGTTAAGATTAAAAAATAAAAAGTGCAGTGCCCCAAACAAAAAAAAAAACATGTATACAAACAGAAAATAAAAAAAGTGCAGTGGACTGAAAAAAACAAAGCTGTAACCACAAAAAACATTTCAGTAAAATATAAAGAGAAGATATTTAAAGTCCACCAGGCGCGAAACCCAAAACACGCGATCATTAAAACAAAGAGTTATAGCAGAAACAGTGAAAAACGTAGAATCGTGGGTGGTGTCAGCTGATTCGACCTATCTTATTTTCTTAAAATAACCCAAAATCAGAGTCGAATGCTATTATTTATAAATATATAAACCATTTTTAATAGTTTGTTTTCAGTTTTGATATTTATACTATAAAAAATTGTAATTGAAAACATAGATGTGTACAAAACTATATATGCGTATTGAGCAGTGGCAACATTGTGCAAATGAAAATAAACAAAGATGGCTGAATTCTGCGTTTTTGCCACGTTTTTCACTGCTCACACATTTTGACGATGAGGAAGGAAAGGAAGGAAGGCAGTAGCGTTTTTCACTGGCTCTGCTATTAAACACATAAACGTACGTAGGCAGATTAATCCCGAAGATAATAGACAGTGGGACTAAATACACAGGTACATACAACAAAACATCCTTCTAAAGGAAAATAAAGTGAGCATTAATTAATTAAATGCCTATTTGTATTTACATAAAAAAACGATATATACACTAATACAATATCTATATTTCAAATACAATTTTAACAAAATAAAACTATTACCAAACTATATTTAATTTACGAGAAACCCAAMACATACCAAATTAATTGTATAGTTATCAATGCCATCATAATCTCACATTTGTGAGCCACTAATTTAACAACAAAAAGAAAGAAATTTTTATTTGCAAATACTTTCCAGCAATCTTATTTTAAACAAAAAGCAATAAACAAGATTGCATAAATCAAAATACGAAAAGAGAAACAAAAAAAAAACATACGTACATACATGCAAAATTTCGTACTTTTCTAAACATAATTATAATATATACATACATATGTATGCATTATCAAAAATGTATACATATGTACATTAGGGTGCTTCAAAAAAATGTTTAAGTGTTTTTTATTCAACTCTTACCCCCTCAAATGTTAGTGGTTGACAAATAAAAAATCCTCCCTCAAGCCAAGCGCTGTAGCTTAACTCTAAGGGGTCACTATTTTATTTTTAGGTTCCCATACTTTTAACATAGGAATTTTTGTTTTTTTATTGAAACTAAAATTTCTCCAACTAATTTTCGTTTCTCAAAAATAACCATCCCATATTCATAAAGTTGGCTTTTTAAAATTAATTATGAAAAAGCTTCAAATTAATTATGAAGAATTCTCTACTTTACGAATCGAAGCCGTTCTCCAGGGCTAAGGAGTTACTATTCTTCATAAGCCGAAAAAGGCAAATAAGAAACAATTCTCATATCAAACCGATAAAATAAGAAATTGTAAATAACCGCTAATAAAATTAATAAAAGCAAATAACTACCTGAAGCACCAATACGTACACAAAATACAATATTATATTAAAACCAAATCGCTTCTTACTGCTAATATTTAGCGCCCTCGGCTATAACACCAACAGTAAGCCGAATTACTTGTCTCAGATTACACAGTACAACAGCTAATCTGGGAGGTGAGAAATTCCAAGTCAGGGTGATGGTACTAGGTCAGTATAGTAAAACCCTCAAAGGGTTTGCCTTATGACCCCTTTTTTCCACAAAACAACAAAAAGGATGAACAAGGGAAAAGCAAGTACACTCGTTACACAAAATTCGAACAAAACATTCACTTGTGCACTGTGGCGCGTTGGCACTCTACGCTAATTTGCTTCGCTAAGGTCAACACCGATCCTGTGCACATATCAACATATGTTTTTTTTCGTCACCGATCTCGCGCGCTGTAATTATCTTATAAACCGAAGGAGAATCAGACACATCATTTCGTTACCCCCGTAACCGTTTTTATATACGTAATTTTAATTGTAACGACAATGACTTTATAAAAATGGAATAAACTTTAATCTACCCGAAATAAATCGAATTTTAATTTATAAATGGTACTTAACGCGAGTGTAAGTGCTTTATTAACAGTCTTAATAGTAGTGGGTGTTCCCACGAATTGATCATCCAATTAATCACAACCTTTTCTTTCCTAAAATAAAAGGACTTTTTTCGAAGTCCGCCATTTTGTTATTTACCCTTGAAATTTAACTTCAGTAGTTTCGACTAGAATGACATGTCTATAGATTAAGTATAATCAAGAATGTTTGATTTCAGATAACATCAAGGGCCAAAATCTCCCGGGTCACCCAAGTGTTTTTTTTATGAGGTTCCTTCTTCGAGTGACAATACGAGTAATAATAGTAACAAAGTATTCAATATTTTCAAATACATTTTTTTTATATTTTCAATATGTAAAAAAATAAAAATGAATATTTAAAGTATTCAAGATAACTAATTTTTATTTTCCTATAAAAAACAYCTTCCAAACAAGTTACCAGACACCTACGCGACCAATGGCCCCTAACGCAGAAAGGACACGAAAGTGCTTCAGTCACACCGGGCATTGGCTCGAACAGGGCTATTTTTTTAGAGCGCGGCCAAAGGCCACCAACACAGAAAATAATTCACGCGAAAGTACAATCAAAGAATTATTTGGTTTATAAGATGTGGAAATGCTCGTTTGCCTCATAACCGTAAACCCTCTAACGTTTTCATCTATGAGTGTGTTAAGATAATTTTACATTAACTAATTTCGCTAAAAAGAAAAAACACAAAGTAAAAGTGAAAGTGAAATGTAAGCTTATTGCAATATTTAAATTGTGTATTTGAATATATAGGATGGAGTCATGTGGAGAAGTTAACGCAAGTGAGGAAAGTTCTCTGATCGTCA
>NW_017534602.1:19960-34623 GCF_001853355.1 Bactrocera latifrons
TGATTTGAGGGCATGCACCTGGAATGTCCGGTCCATTAATTGGGAAGGTGCCGCTGCCCAGCTGGTTGATGTCCTCGTGAAAATAAAGGCTGACATCACCGCAGTCCAAGAAACGCGATGGACTTGACAAGGACTGAGACGAGTAGRTCCTTGTGGCACTTACTACACTGGCCACATAAAGGAGCGCAAGTTTGGTGTGGAACTCGTGGTGGTAGTCGCCGAATACTATCATTCACTCCGGTGAATGAACGTCTAGCCACAATCCGAATCAAAGCGAGGTTCTTCAACATATCGCTGATTTGCGCCTACGCCCCGACGGAAGAGAAGGACGATGTGACCAAAGATGCCTTTTATGAGTGCTTGGAAAGCACTTATGAGAGCTGCCCCCGCCACGATGTCAAAATCGTGCGTGGCGATTTTAACGCCAGGGTGGACAAAGAAGGTATCTTTGGCACTACGGTCGGTAAATTCAGCCTCCACGAGGAAACATCCCCAAATGGGTTGAGGCTGATCAACTTCGCTGGGGCCCGAATATGGTTATCTGTAGTACTAGATTCTAGCATAAGAAGATTCATCAAGCTACCTGGCTATCTCCTGATCGAAAAACCACCAACCAGATCGATCATGTTGGGATAGACCGACGACACGTCTCCAGTATTTTAGATGTGCGTGCGCTCCGAGATCCCAACATCGACTCGGACCACTATCTTGTTGCAGCCAAGATTCGCACCCGCCTCTGTGCAGCAAAAAACGCACGCCATCAAATACAAGGAAGGTTCGAGAAGCCGCAATCACAACAGACAGCCGAACGATTTTCTACTCGGCTTGCACTTCTGCTCTCTGTGGGGCGGCATTTCAAACTCCTTACATAAAGCTGCAACCGAAACCATTGGTTTTCTGAAAGAGCAAAAGGACAGCTGGTACGACGAGGAGTGCCGTGTCGGAGCGGAGAGAAAACAGGCTGCCTACCTCGCAACGTTACTATCGACCACAACACGTGAGGGATGGGAGAGATACCGAGAGTTGAAGAGGGAAGCGAGACGCATTTGCAGACAAAAAAAGAAAGAGGCCGAAATGCGTGGGTACGAGGAGCTTGATAAGCTGGCCGCAGGGGTAATGCACGAAAATTCTACCGAAAAAATGCGGCGGAACCCCTCAAAGGTGATCTAGTCACCGATGCCCAGAACATACTTAAATTATGGGGGGAACACTTCTCCAGCCTACTGAATGGCAGTGAACGCACAACGCCAGGAGAAGGCGAACCCGATTCCCCAATTGATGACAATAGAGCACAACCTGAAGAACATCAAAGCAGTGGGGGCCGATGGATTGCCGGCCGAGCTATTCAAACACGGCGGCGAAGAACTGATAAGGAGAATGCATCAGCTTCTTTGTAAAATATGGTCGGACGAAAGCATGCCCAACGATTGGAATTTAAGTGTGCTATGTCCAATCCACAAAAAAGGAGATTCTACAATCTACGCCAACTACCGTGGGGTAAGCCTCCTCAACATTGCATATATGGTTCTGTCGACCGTATTGTATGAAAGATTAAAGCCCACAGTCAACAAACTGATTGGACCTTATCAGTGTTGCTTCAGACCTGGAAATCTTGGAGAAGACTCGTGAAAGGAGAATCGACATTCACAACCTCTTTGTCGATTTCAAAGCTGCTTTCGACAGCACGAAAAGGAATTGCCTTTATGGCGCGATCTCTGTGTAAACTGACGTTGTGCAACAACAAAAGCTCCGTCAGAATCGGAAAGGACCTCTCCGAGCCGTTCAATACCAAACGAGGTTTCAGAAAAGGCGACTCCCTATCGTGAGACTTCTCCAACCTGCTTCTGGAGAAAATAGTTCGAGCTGCAGAACTAAATAGAGAAGGTACAATTTTCTATAAGAGTGTACAGCTGCTGGCGTATGCCGATGATATTGACATCATCGGCCTCAACACCCGCGCCGTTAGTTCTGCTTTCTCCAGACTGGACAAGGAAGCAAAATAAATGGGTCTGGTGGTGAACGAGAGAAAGACGAAATATCTCCTGTCATCAAACAAACAGTGGTCGCACTCGCGACTAGGCTCTCACGTCACTGTTGACAGTCATAACTTTGAAGTCGTAGATAATTTCATCTATCTTGGAACCAGCGTAATCAGCACCAACAATGTCAGCCCGGAAATCCAACGCAGGATAACTCTTGCCAACTCAAACTCTATAACTCACTCATAATTCCCGTCCTGCTATATGGGGCAGAGGCTGGCTAGGTCATGTTGTCCGAATGGACGAAAACACTCCAGCTCTGAAGATATTTGACGCTGTACCCGCCGGGGGAAGCCGAGGAAAAGGAAGACCTCCACTCCGTTGGAAGGACCAAGTGGAGAAGGACCTGGCTACGCTTGGAATATCCACTTTGCGCCACGTAGCGAAAGGAAGAAACGACTGGCGCGCGGTTGTTAACTCGGTTATAATCGCCTAAGCGGTGTCTACGCCAATTAAGAAGGAGATTTGAGTATACCATACGAAGTGAAAAATGTTAAAAAATTTAGTTAAGTATTGTGACATGTGTTATTTATACAMGTTTTTGAATTTTGAAATGCAAATATATTAAAAAGTATAAGCCTTCGCAACAATATTTTTATTCCTCCTCTGGAGAAGATCCCTTATCAGCATATACCCAATTTATACCGGAATTCGTTGTCAGTCCCCGATCACCAAAGTAATTGCAATCGTGGCAGTTAATATTTTGCAAAAATATTTACATTGTAAAGTAGAGTTAAAAAGTATTTCTGAAATCACATTGCCAAGTATTAGCTTTGTAAAAATGTGTATACTTAATTTGAAACAGGTTTTATTTATATTTTTGAAATTGTTTCTTTTAGCTCTGAAGCAAAGCCGCAGCCCTCCGGAGTTGAAATTACATGAACTAAGGGCTGAAAAATATAATGGCATGGTTCGGTTGTTGAAACCGGGTTGTAGGACTATAATTTTAATTACCGATATAAAAACGCGACCTAAGCTAATTCCTTCTTTTCACAAAGCTGTTTGGCCTTACCGGAAATCCAAAACACTATTATTCGGTCATATGCTTATTGAAAAGGGGCTGTTATGGTATTCTGAACTACTAAGGTTGTCTTTGTGCGAATCAAAGACATTTAAGATTAATCCCCGGAACTGTGTTGGTACCGTAATTGCTTTAAATGGTCACAGAAAATATTTTTGTATGTACCACGCTAAACACCCAGAGACGAACAATGATAGAAAGGTAAGTACTTTAGTCTTTGTAGCGAGTTTATAAAATAGATAGATCTGTGATCAAATTGAAAGGTGAATCGAGTGTGTTTCGAAACGGTAGAGTTTTTTTTCTGCAAGTAGTACTGTTAGTGACATCTGTGCTAAATTTCACATCAAAATATTCATTAGTATTTGAGATACGCGTCGTTTCGTGAGCCTCTATTTGGGAATCCTTCGATTGTTCTATGTCTGAATTTATTTAGCAAAGAAATGCGAGAATGCACCATCTTATCCTGCATTGGTTATTGAAGATCATTTAGCCACATTTTCAACTAATACGGTGTCGCAACCATCGCTTTGCCTATTTTACCTTCGTGTAACTTCTGGCTATTCAGAAAATTCGCATGACCACTCCGAGGACACGGTTTTGACTCAATTGAGGATATAAAAGCTAAATCGAAGAAAGCCACATGGTCATCACGACGGAGGAATTTTTAAGTGCTATGATGACTAGAAGATTCGTTGGCATAAGTGCATTGCAGCGGGTGGGGATTACTTTGAAGGAGATGAAATGAACAAAATTCACCTTTCAATTTCATCACAAGAGGTGTATTGCGTAGTCGAAAATGTCTTTTCGTATTTCTAATCAAACTTCAACTTATTTTTTATATTTATAATATTTTTTATTTTTATTTTGTTTATACATTGCAACTAGTTCAAATAAAAGAAAGGACCAACAAGCAACTTGAATATAATTACAAAATTACAAAACTGCTATGAGAGTATTGGCTAATTGGAAAGATCGCAGAGTTTGAGTAGTCTTGGTGGTCCATCTCTAGAAGTTAACATAGCTACTTGCTGTAGAAATTTTGCACTATGTGCTGTTGGAGTTTTTAATATTTCTGCGTTAACCGAGTTTACGCCTATATCACGTTTTATATCAGCACATCTACAATACCAAGGCGCTTTTACAATTCGTCTTAGTACTTTGTTTTGAAATTGTCGGATGACTTTCTTCTTGTTTGCGTTAGTACATCTCCACAGTTGTGCATCATAGCTTTATATCGGTCAGAGTATTTGATTATATATAAGTAACTTTTTTCGATGGATAACGCTGATTTGTTACCGATTAACCAATTATAATTTTTGAGTCGCATGTCCAGCTCCTTACGTTTGTTTTTTCGTGCACTTTCCAGAGTAGCTTAGTGTCCTAAGTATTTAGCGGAATTAAAGTACGGTACTCGTGCATATATTTTAATGGAACATACTTGAGTTTCTGGTGTTTGTAGTCTTTNTTAAAGTACGGTACTCGTGCATATATTTTAATGGAACATACTTGAGTTTCTGGTGTTTGTAGTCTTTACAGTTTTTCCGAAGAAAGTAGTCGGAATTTCTTCCATTGCTTAGGGGCCGAAGATATTTTGCGAAACTTTCATTTTTAAACCTCTTAATTTGCCGATTAAGATATTTAGAGATTTTATTTAAAATAGTTTATCAGCTGGACAACAAGTTTGATGCCACTTACGTCGTAGTTTTCTCTTTAATTTAATTATTTCTCCTATATCATTACGATATAAATATATTAATAAAAATAAATAAATAAGCAAATATTTACCATTTGTCCGCTAGAGACATTATTCTATCAGTATAAATCGAAATTTCTAGAACGGAAGCTAGCGAACCATTGTTGTCCTACACGAACTGATCCGGCATCGCCACCGTAAACATCACAAATTTCTGTGGTGGCTTGCGTCGTATTCTTCCCTCCAAAATATAGCGAATTTCTTGATTATGTTCACTAATTTTTGAGCAGTTGTAACTTTTTACTTTTCAATTTTGATTGGTAGCACTGGAGATATAGACTGCAACGACATCTATTAACAAAATACGAAAAGACTTTTTCGACTACTCAATATTACATATTATATTTTTTAACAAAACACAAAAAAAAAATAAAAAAATTGCGAAGCGTATACATTAATATAAACGTTATCTAGATATATGTATTCTTTCTTTTGCAGAGGTTAATGAAAATGAAAAAACATCTTGAGCGAGATACTACCGATCCGGAAATAGGGGCATTCGTTGAAGTTAATTCAGATGAGTCGGACTGCGAGCAAAAAATCTTATTAGAGGAAAATCTTTTGGATGGTTTAAGTAATTGGTTGGACAGGTTATTTGAAGGATCTACTCATAGATACAGTGTCAATTATTGGCCAGATTTTCCAACTAAATAACTTCCTAATGTTGTTTGAAATTAAAAATAATTGTCCTTTCATGCTGTAAAATAAATTGTACAAGTTTCCATAGGACTAGAAGCTTTCTTAACGATATTAATATGTTATCTATATACATATATTATATATATATTAACATTATTACATTAATCGTTTCTGCACATTGTATATGCAGACATAAGATAAGTATTAATATTATAGATTTTATTAATTTCTTAATTTGCTAATCGTTATTCGACTAATTACTAACTTAATTCATAACAAAATCAAATATCAAAAATTAGAGGTCTTCCTCTTCTTCCCCCGGCGGGTACTGCGTGCAATTCTTTCTAAGCTGATCTGCTTTTGTCCATTCGAAAGACATGATCTAGTCAGCATTCGCTGAACTCTGTCAATGTCGGCGTATATCTCATACAGCTTATCGTTCCATCGAATGCGATATCCGCCGTGGCCATCGAGCAAAAGACCATAATTCTTTCGTAGAACCTTTGTCTCGAAAACTGGTAACGTCTACTCATCAGATGTGGTCATCGACCATACCTCTACAYTAGGGTACTTTTTCAAAATAACCTTTCAATTTTTGGAAGTACTCACTTCTAGAAATGTGCCATTTAGTGTAAAAATACAATTGTAACAGTTTCAGCTCAATCGGATTTTGCCTTCCTGTGCCGAAAAGGCTTTGAAGTTTGATAAAATTGYCATTTTTCGCGAATAAGCGTTATTTTTCGACTTTAACTTATGACTGATTCCACCTATTACAATAAATTTATTATCAAATGAAAGGTAATTTTGTTGAAATTAAAGTMTATTATAATACATTTTCTTTAGAAATACATGGTTTGGAAGATATTTAACATTTAGTGCACCAAGTTCGTGTCAAATGCCTTAGTATAGTTCATCGCAGTAACACTCGAGGTTCTCCACGCTTTTTGAAACTATCCTTACCTTAACCATAAAAAATGCATACACAGAAGTCCTTTATTTTATTATAATAGAAAAAGCTAGAAATTAGTAAAATCTTTTAGTTATATATTGCATTTTCAGTTTTCGTACATTAATTAGTACAATATTTAACAAAAAGGTAGGACGATGGAAACAAATCTGTTTAAAAAATAAACATATAGAAAAGAAAATTCATACTAAAAACAAAAATTATAAAAAATTTATAAATTTATTTATATGTTATTATTTCCAATATCATTCATCAGATAAGGGTAGAGAAAGGGAAATTTTGGAAGTATCAGGGTAAAGCCGACGACAATTCGCTACCACCTGAAGCAGCAATTGTTTTTGCTTCTCATCTTTTGTAAGAAAACTATTGAAGTCTTGAATTAACTTAACCCCCCTCTCTGCCGTGTCGTTTACTACCTTCATACTCCTAACAAAACTTTGAAGTTTCAAAAAGTCTTTATTTTCGGACCATTTCTTGGGGTCCTCTGTCAAAAAATCAGTTTTGACTTTGAAATATTCGAAAAAGGCCAGGCTTTGATCCGACACAAAGATCTGAAGCGAAATATTTTTAAATAGGTTTACGGCTTCATTTTCAGAAACTTGCACCCCCATTATTCTTGAAGACGGTTCTTCTTCTGTTAAATTCCTGTACGATAAAATCTTTTTTGCCATTTTTCTTTTTATTTCATTTGAAACATTTTTGTCAAATAAGCTAATTCAAATCAGTACCGGGTTCAGATATCAAAGGTGAAGTAAATATTTTCCCAATATCTTTTCTGATACACCTTGATCAATACGTCTATACTTAATTACATTTTGAACAAATTGTAAATCATTACTATTGCGTTTGAAGCTTGACACCACATCTTCACATACAAATCAATAAATAAACAAATAGCTTTTAGTGAACTGAACTCCTCTTCGGACATAGAAAACTGTTCTCTAAAAATTAACATTTTCAGAGAGTAAATGGCTTTTGCCATCCAACGGGCGCGATGATAAGGACCAGGAGTGTTAAACGAAACATCGTGAGAAGAGACTTTTCCTAAAAATATTAAACATAACTTAATAAGTTCTAAGTAATCATCCCTCGGCTGTTTTTCAGTTAACTGAAATAGAAGAAATTCCGAAACCTCTTTTTCGAACTCTTTCACTGACTTCTTTACCGAATCATCCTGTACCCCTTCAATGTATTTAGACTGATCTATGTTAGGCCAATGTATTTGAAATCTTCTAAACATGTCAGGTTAGGGAGCAGTCGTTGATCCCATTTTGTACTCAAATACTGACCGTAAAACGACTTCTAAAATGTGATGGCGGCAGGCTAAGTACAACAAACTTTTACCTAGCTGTTTTTCTAACAAGGTACATGCGCCTTTCATTCGTCCTGTGTTGGAAGCCGTCGTATCAAAACACATAACAACAATTTTATCGCCAATATCCCATTCTTCTAGACTACCGCTAACAGCTTCTGCCTGACTGGCGCCTTTGGAATTTTCTAATTCCGGGACCCCTAGTAGTTGTTCATAGTCTCCTTTGCTTACCAAGGTTGCCAACCGTTCAGCACATTCTTTCTGTAGAAGGTTTGGTAAAAGTTTTCCATCCCAATGAACAACAATATCCTCTAAGTCTAAGTTTTTAAACCTCGCTTTGATTTTCTGGGTCTGTTGACTTCGAAAGGATATTCTGCGTTTTCTTAAAACACTTCTACTAAGTGCAAATTCTTCGACATTACAGCCCAGACTTTCAGCTGTTGAGAAAATTATTCGCACAGCATTTCTATCAGAAATTTTGCACCTATCTAGCAATATTGATAAATTTTCCGTCATTACTTCGTTATAACCACGACTGTATTTCCTTTTTTTACTCGCAGTCTCCGCTTTGCTGGCTTTTTCATCATCGGTAAATACTTCGTCCGAGCTGATTTCTTCCACTTCTCGTACATTTTCTGTTGCAATGAAAAAAGGAAAGAAAATGTATGGATTTTGGSAGAAAAATACTGTTGATGTTAGTAACAAATAGGAACGAATAAAGGCTATAGCTTCTAAGAGCCAGCATTTTATTACCTATTTAAGTATGGGTTTGAGTATCTAATTTTTAAGTAAAATTGGGCAACTATACTATAAACTTACCAGCGCTTACTGGTGAAATCTGTCACCATCGCCACTCTTCTGCTTTTGCTTTTCTTGCTTCTCTTCTTTGTTCAGCCGGAGCTGTATTCACATCGATACTTTCCATATGGCCTGGACGTCCTTTCATTCTCTGATATGTCAAAAATTTAACATCTTCATGATTAGACATTTTTGAAATCTTGAACACTTCTGAAGTGCCCTCCATTCGTTATATAATTTTTCGACTTTGCGAACAGCATTTTTTTGTAATTGATAAGGTATTCTAGTTTTCTCCCAGAACACAAGAACTTCCGTCAGAGTGAGTTTTGCAGCATCACTAAAAGGTAATCCAACTTCACGAATGTTGTAAAACAATGACTTTAATACTTGATGATTAGATGGCAGTTTACTCCCGATTATTTGATGATTAAATAAATTAGGGTTTTAGATCGAACACGAACATTAGATGAAGTAGTAGCCATTTGAATTTAATTATATAACTATGTATGTAATATCTTGCACTTTCTAATATCGAACTGTTCACTTAGCACAACAAACTTTAAAATAACATTTCTCTTAAAGCGTCAAAATCAAATTCCCCACTTTTTACTTACTGCCAGAATACATAGCGATAAATATGAGCAACAAGTCAGCCACGAGATGCCAGAAATATACAATACCAAATAATACTAGAGATGCCAGCTTATTGGAGAAAAAATATGTTTAGTGAGGTTGAAATGTGAAAAAGTAAAGGTTAATAAAAGTTATTCTGATCTTTTGTTGTTGTCGCTTTATTTTAGTAAAAGTATAGGATATACTAAAGTAAAGTTGCATAGAATGAAAAGTTAAGAAATTTGACGGCCCAATTATGTCACTCTCTTAGGCCAAGGCCAAACTCACCAAAATGTCAAAAAATACTGTAAAACAAGTAAGGAAGGGCTGTCTTCGGCCATGCCGAAGCCTTCATACCTTTCATGAATATATAAAATTCTAATTTAAAATTCTGCATTGTTAGCGTAAAAAGTATTACATTTTAAAACACTACTTATTTTCTCATAGGAGTGTCAAATTGCACGTTCCTAACTGCTATAGTACCAAAGATATAGAGCAAAATCTCATATCTGAACAATGAAGGTTATATCAGCTACATATGKTCCGATCTGGCCGGTTCCGACAAATGTCTAATAGAATATAGAAATACATTTGCCTACCAAGTTTCATTCGGATATCTCAAAAACTGAGGGACTAGTTTGCGTTCAAACAGACAGACGGACAGACGAACATAGCTAAATCGAATCTTCTACTGCTTCTGATCATTTTTGTATACTTGGGTATGGGTCTATCTCTTATTCTTCTTATACTTACAAACATCGGACCAAAGTTAATATACCATTTCATTTTCATGAAAGGTATCAAAATACTTAAGCGAGCCTTAAATCCGAAAAATATTATGTATGAGTGTCACCAAAAAGGCACATAACACGAACTTGGTCCATTAAATGTTAAATATCTTCCAAACCATACATTTCTAAAGAATATGTATTATAATAGACTTTAATTTCAACAAAATTACTTTCAATTTATAATGAATTTTTTGTAATAGGTGGAATCAGTCGTAAGTTAAACTCGAAAAATAACGCAGGAAGGCAAAATCCGATTGAGCTGAAACTGGTTCAATTGTATTTTTACACTAAATGGCACATTTCTAGAAGTGAGCACACACAAATTTCAGAAAAAGAAATTCACCTCTATTCACTAAAACCACCCTACTCTACACTGTAAAGCAGGACGGGAATAATGAGTGACTTGATTTGGTTTTTATTCGTCGAGAGAGGACTTTACTTCTCAATCGCTTACTTAGTCCGAAGTAGCACTTGTTGCCAAGAGATATTATCAAAAGGGGAGTCTCTCATCCGATGCTGTTTGCACGTTTTATGGGGGCGTTTTTTACGTGGCGGGTCCCAAAACCACTGCTCCACCCTGTCAATAGGATGTTTCGCCGTTTCACTTTAACCCGCTTTCAAGCGGATGTTCTTCGGCTATCCAGAGGATACTTGGTCTAGGACGTGAGCTGCTGGAGCCAAGTGAATGACACTACACATACTCCATCCTCCAAAGGGGTGATTAATCGATCAATATTTTGCAATTACCTAACAGTATTTTTTTGTTCTTGCAATTAATCATTTCATAATAGAATAATATTCTTGCCATTTCGACTAGACACATACATATACTCTCTAAGCGAAACACATCGTAAAAGAGGAGGATAAAAATATGATGTCAATAAAAGCACAGCTGACATCAAGGAGTCTGGGTTGAATTTCTATTGGAATGCAAAACTAATAAATACTCACCACTGAAAAATGTTAAATACAAACAAGAAACCTTGTGAAAAACGGGATCCAGAAAATGCAGATTTTGAACTGAATAAAATTTTATAATTTGCGAAATTTAACTTGCTGAATAAAATTGGATAATTTTGATAACAGAAAAGCCCAACCATACAATAATCACGATCATCATCCGCATTGAAGATCCTCTAAACCCAAATAGAAATCAATTAAAATATCTGGTCAGTATTGCTATTGTGGTCGGCATAACAGAGTTGTAAAGGCTATTTTAAGCTACTTATTAAGAAAGAAATAGATCTTTGTATTAAACATTATTAAAATAATGCAAATTCGACAAATAATTTTTTTAGTAGTACTTAGGCCATACTTAAAAATTAAACCTTGGACTAAATAAAAATATGGTAATTTTTTTTGTAAACATACATACTTTGTTATCAATATTTTCATTGCTAAATGCTGAAATACTGAGACTGCTAATATATGTATAAATATGTAGTATATGTTGGACCAAACCAAATGTATGAGTGTGGATCTGATACGATTTCAAACGTTCAATTTCCTTACCGCCGGCGTAATGATCCAATACTACTTGTATATGTATTAGTCATACTTGCCAGGTTTTCTTACCATATTTTAAATATTATGAATTTATTGCAAAAAATTATTTATTTAGAAAGAATAGAAAAAGAATATGGTAAATGCTAAAATATAAAAAGTAAAGAAAATTCTTATAGTCCACTCATTGTAAAAGTGAAATACCAGTCTATCTCAATAAGTTAATTAAAAAGCTTAAAAATAAATCGCATATTTATCTATATTAAGATGATATAATTTGATATTTTAACAGCTTTAATCATCACTCTATAATCAAAGTTGAAAACAGTTACGAATTATATATAAATAAGTAATTTATTATAGCATTTTTTGTTTTGTGCAACCGTTTTGACCAATGGCCATCTCTAAAACTAAACATAGTTTTAAAAATTTTTGAATTTTAATAATCTTGGCTGATCGAAATTTAGAGTTAGTGTACCACATATATTAAATGATATTATTCTTGTTCAGTATTATATTCGCTTATATGCGAATGGTGGTTCCGCGCATACCAAATAATACGTAACATAGGAAACTCCTCTGAAGAATTCATCGCTCTACAGCAAAAATACGGGCATTTGCCAAAATTTATCTTTTAGAAAATTTTTTATTTGCACAATAGATATTCGTAACCAAAACACAAACTTGGAACACATATGTATAATGAATATATTCTTTTTCTTCTTGATTGGGGTAGTCACCGCTTACGCGATTATAACCGAGTTAACAACCGCGCGCCAGTCTTTTCTTCTTTTCGATACGTGGCGCCAATTAGATACTCCAAGTGAAGCCTGGTCCTTCTCCACTTGGTCCTTCCAACGGAGTGGAGGTCTTCCTCTTCCTCTGCTTCCCCTGGCGGATACTGCATCGAATACTTTCAGAGCTGGAGTGTTTTCGTCCATCCGGAAAAAATGACCTAGCCAGCCTAGCCGCTGTCTTTTAATTCGCTGAACTATGTCAATGTCGTCATATATCTCGTACAGCCCATCGTTCCATCGAATGCGATATTCGCCGTGGCCAACGCGCAAAGGACCATAAATTTTTCACAGAACTTTTCTCTCGAAAACTCGAGACGTCGACTCATCCGTTGTTGACATCGTCCAAGCCTCTGCACCATATAGCAGGACGGGAATTATGAGTGACTTATAGAGTTTACTTTTTGTTTGTCGAGAGAGGCCTTTGCTTCTCAATTGCCTACTCAGTCCGAAGTACCACCTGTTGGCAAGAGTTATCCTGCGTTGGATTTCTAGGTTGACATTGTTGGTGGTGTTTACGCTGGTTCCAAGGTAGACGAAATTATCTACAACTTCAAAGCTATGACTGTCAACAGTGACGTGAGTGCCAAGTCGTGAGTGCGATGACTGTTTGTTTGAGGACAGCAGATATTTCGTCTTGCCCTCGTTCACTGCCAGACCCATTTATTTTGCTTCCTTGACCAGTCTGGAGAAAGCAGAACTAACGGCGCAGGTGTTGAGGCCGATGATATCAATATTATAAGTTTTGCAGGGATACCAAATTCAGACATCGCGGCTTAAAGGCAGCTCCTTTTCGTCGAAAGCAGCTTTGAAATTGACGAAGAGGTGGTGAGTGTCGGTTCTCTTTTCACGGGTCTTTTCCAAGACTTGGGCATGGTGAATATCTGGTCGGTTGTTGATTTTCCAGGTCTGAAGCCACACTGATAAGGTCCAATCAGTTTGTAGACGGTGGGCTTTAATCTTTCACACAATACCCTCGGTAGAACCTTATATGCAATGTTAATGAGGCTTATCTCACGATAGTTGGCGAATATTGTGGATCTCGCTGTTTGTGGATTGGGCAGAGCACGCTTAAATTACAATCGATGGCCATGCTTTTGCCCGACCGTATTTTACAAAAAAGTTGTTGAATGCTTCTTATTAGTTCTTCGCCGCCTTGTTTGAATAACTTGGCCGGCAATCCGTCGGTCCTCGGCGTTTTGTTGTTCTTCAGACGGGTAATTGATTTTCGCACTTCTTCATGCTCGGGCAATGGAACGTCTGCTCCTGGCGTTATGCTTTCAGTGCCTTTCAGCAGTCTGGAGAAGTAAATTTTTCTAGCATTAGCATCTTTCGAAAACCAATGGCTTCAGTTACGGCTGTACGTAAGGAACTTGAAATGACGTCCCACAGTTCGGTCACACCATGTTTGTGGCGTGTGCTCTCAGTGAGCAGGAGTGTAAGTCAAGTAGAAAATCCTTTGGATATATGTTCAGATTGCAGCTTCTCGGCGTCGATACTTCCTTCTATTTGTTGGCGTGCACAGAGGCGGATGCCCATCTTGGCTGCAACAAGTTAGTCGTGTCGTCCATCTAACGCAACGTGATCGGTGGCGTATCTGGTTGGTGGCTTTTCGATCCGGAGACAATGGAATCTAGTACTACAGATAACCATATTTCGGGCCCCGGTGAAGTCGATCAGCATCAACCCATTTGGGGACGTTTTTTCGTGGAGGCTGAATTTACCGACTGTTGTGCCAAAAATACCTTCCTTCCTCACATTTTAACATGATGGCTGGGCAACTCTTGAGGACCTTCGCTTTGATGCGGATTGTAGCTAGACGTTCATCCACCGGGGTGAATGACAGTATTCGGCGACGGAGTCTCTCTTCCACCCACTTCATATGTCCACTGTAATAAAATGCCACAAAGACCTACTCTCCTYGTCCCGTCCATCGCATTTCAAGAACAACGGTAATGTCAGCCGTCCCTTTAACGAGAATCAACCAGGTCAGCGGCACTTTCCCAATTAAAGGACCGGATATTACAGGTGCATGCCCTTAAATCGTTATCCTTACTGCGTTTGCTATGGTCGTCATCAAAATAAGGGTCTCTCATCCGAGGCTGTTTGCACTTTTTCATGGGGGTGTTCTTTACGTGGCGGGTCGCAAAACCACTGTTCAACCCTGTCAATGGGACGTTTCGCGGTTTCACTTTAGCCGAAGCGGATGTTCTTTGGCTATCCAGAGGATACTTGCTCTAGAACTGAGAGTCGTGAGTTTCTTGAGGCATATGGAAAAGAATCGTTTCTGGTCACTCTACACATGAGTCCATCCTCCTTCTCCATCCTTCTATAAAATGAAAAAAGATAATCAGCAAATATTAAAAACAACTGCATTAAAATTATATATTACATACCTCGCTCACACTGACATTTTAGCACAGTTGGTTTCAGT
>NW_017534602.1:35218-36413 GCF_001853355.1 Bactrocera latifrons
TTTTTTTTTTTTTTTTATTTTCCTTTATTTACAATCTGTCCGAGGACAATAAGCAAATTGTGGAATACTACATTAGCTTAACCTAAGTTGCTGTACTCCAACGAGTACAGAACTAATATACAGAAGTGCATATAAGATATATATATATGTACATACTTATGAACAGCTTATTTTCTATGTGGCAAATCTAATATATGAAGCCGTTTAAGACGGTTAATTTCGTTTGAGTCATCTAATAGGGCTATTGCAACTGGGTTAATATGATAACTCAATATAGTAAAATAATTTCTACTGAATCTTTTGATTTCATTTTTAACTGAAGCTAAACCTGTATCATTAATGATTGTTTTATTTGACACAAACCAGGGTGCATTTAAAATTTTCCTGAGTGCAATATTTTGAAATCTTTCGAGAATTTCGATGTTTGAAGTACTTGCTGTACGTCCAAATAGGTTTAAGCATAATTTTGTAAAGTAGAAATTTGTTTTCTGTACTTAGTTCTGATTTCTCCCCTTAAAGCCAGTACATTCTTTTAAGCTTCAGATTTAATTGTTTTCTCTTAGTTTGAATGTGCAATTTCCAGGTCAGTCTTCTGTCCAGATGCAAGCCTAGGTACTTAACATCGCCTTTAGATGGTATCTCAGAATTATTCAGAAAAATACTTGGACAATTACCTTTTCTCAAGGTGAAGGTGACGTGCACAGATTTGTCTGTGTTCACTGCAATATTCCACTTTTTGAGCCAAACATCTAACTACTTCTTGTACCATAATCGAAGCGTGAATTACACAAGGGCTGCATGCTAAAATTGCTGTGTCATCTGCCTATGTGGCAGTTGGTACGTTATCTAACAAAGGCATATCACTTGTGTATATTGTATACAAAACTGCGCCTAACACGCTACCTTGTGGAATTCCTGCCTCAATTCTATAAATATTTGATCGCTCTTCCCGAACTTTGACGTAGAAAAATCTATCATTCAGATAAGATTTAAGCAATAGAAAAAATGGAGCAGGTAATAGTTTTTTGAGTTTGTACATGAGCCCAGTGCGCCAAACACGATCAAAAGCCTGTTGAATTTCGAGAAAAACTGCAGAGCAGTACTGTTTAGATTCAAGTGCATTTCGAATAGTATTAACAATACGATGGCATTGCTCTGGTGTTCCGTGATTTTGACGAAAACCGAACTGGTGTTC
>NW_017534602.1:42438-46681 GCF_001853355.1 Bactrocera latifrons
ACCGGCACAACTCAGGAGGTCTGAGTGGCTGTTTAACTTGGTTTCTTGGACCGCAGCTATCGATACGCGCTCCCGATTCATAAGTGCAACTATCTCCTCGATCTTACTCTGGAGTCCGTTGCAGTTGAATTGAAGCAGTCGCGTTTGTCGTGGGTGTCCGTGGGTGATCCTGGGGGTGAGGGAGGGACATGTAGGTGGTATTTGTTGCAGCTGCAGAACCCGCATGGGCGGTTGTCGCACTGGGGTGTTAGTTTCCGACGCCACTGTTGTGTGTTGCGGGGGCAGACTCCTGCAGCATGGGGTAACGTACGACTCACTCCACTCACGTGTGGTGCGCAGGCCGGAACACGCCGGGAAGTGACACCAGCCWGCACAAGAGTTGCACTTGACTGATGTGACGTTCCGACGTATGGCGGTCTGACACACGGAACAGACTGTGCGAGGGACCAAGAGTTGCTCATTGGTTCTCGCACGAGGATTGGAGCGGGATGAAGGTTGGGGGGGACAAGTCAGAGTGGGAGCTATCTTGCCTAGYTGAGCTCCGGGGGACCGTGGAGGTCCTCTGTTGGCCACTCGAGGTGGGTGGCGGCGCAGCGYGMGWACTAAGTGCAGATTGCACAGCCGTAGAGGCTAACGTCGCAATATTGCAACATGGGGCCACGTAACGCATGATCCACTCCCTATGGGTCTTAAGGCCTGAGCAGGTCTTAAGATGGCTCCATCCATTGCATGTGTTGCACCTGACCGAGGTGAAGTTTGGAAACTGTTCTTCTAGCGTAGACACTGCTTACGAGATTATAGCCGAGTTATCAAAACAGGCTAATCGTTTCTTCTTTTCGCTACGCGGCGCCAATTGGATATTGTAAGCGATACGTTAGCAGCTGCACACTCTTATAAAAGATTGTACCTACTTCATTAAGTTRAGCAGCTCGAATTATACCAAGTTACGATATCGCGGCATGGAGACAGCTCCTTTCGTGCCCTGGGCATCGGTCACTACATCACCTTTAGGGGTTTTACAAGTTTATGTTCCGGTCTTGAAACCTTCAGTTAGCCGCCGCATCTTTTCGTAGAATTTTCGAGCATTACCCCTGTCGGCCACCTTATGAAGCTTTTCATACTCATGCATTTCGGTCTTTATTTTGCAAATGTGTCTCGCTTTCCCCTTCAACTCTCGATATCCCATCCCGCAAGTGTTGTTGTCGATCGTAACTTTGCGATGTAGGATGTCTATTTTCTCTCCGTTGCTACACAGCACTCCTCGTCGTACCAGCTGCTCCTTTTGCATTTCCCGAAAACCAATAGTTCCTGTTGGAGCTGTACGTAAGGAGTTTGAAATACCGTCCCACAGTTCCCCTATACCAAGTCGAGTAGAAAAACGTTCGGCTGTCTGTTGTGATTGCAGCTTCTCGACGTCGAACCTTCCTTGTGTTTGGTGGCGTACGTTTTTTGCTGCACAAGGTCGCCAACAAGATAGTGGGCCGAGTCGATGCTAGGACTCGGAGTACACCACATCTAAAACACTGGAGACCTGTCTTCCTGATCGATCTGGTTGGTGGTTTTTTGATCCGGAGACAATCAAGTAGCTTAATGAATCTTGTTATACATTAATCTAATGCTATAAATGACCATATTCCGGGCTCCGGCGAAGTCGATCAGCCTCAACCCATTTGGGAATATTTCCTCGTGGAGGCTTAATTTACCAGGCGTCGTACCAAAGATACCTTCTTTGCCCACCCTGGTGTTAAAGTCGCTAAACACGATTTTGACATCATGGCGGGGGCAGCTCTCATATGTATGCTCCAAACGGTCATAAAAGGCACATCGTTACTCTCATCCGTCAGGGCGTGGGCGCAAATCAGCGATATGTTGAAGAACCAAGCTTTGATGGGGATCGTGGCTAGACGTTCCATTGACAGGAGTGAATGATCTAATCTCAATCTTAAAAACGCTTAAGAATTTTCAAACTCTACTCCATTACTTTGGCTGTGCGGACAGGGGAGCTTCTCCAGAGGTGGAATGCGCAAAAATAATGTTGGTAACACTTATATTTTTTAAAATATTCTCGATTTAAAATTCAAAAATTTGTATTAATAACACTTAGTATTTTACAATGTTTCACTAATTTTTTTTTTAATTTTTCACTTTGCATATTTAAATATACACTCTAAATATTGAAATATGTTCATGTTTCACTTTTATTTTATTATATTTATGCTAAATTTATTAATTTAAAAATCACTTAGCACACTCATCGTTGAAAAGGTTAGATTGTTTACAATTATGACGAAAATGATCGTTGCTACATCTTAAACAGCAAATATATTGGATTTTCAATGATTTTTCTTTGCTTGTATTTTTGCGTGGTTCTTTTTTCTATATTAACTAAAATAAAAATACTTTCCAACATTTTTCAAGCTATAATTTTGATGTGAACATTGTTTTTACTTATACAAATGTATAAGTATAATATGTGACTTATATTTATTACAGAAAAGTAAGTAAAACTCTATGATAATATTATAAAATGTATATCATATCGAGGTGACTGAAGTACTTTCGCGGAGTACTCCTTTCTCTGTTGACGGCCTTCGGCCGCACTTTAAAAAAATAAACCTGATCGACCCAATACCCAGGGTGCCTGAAGTACTTCTGCGTAGTACTAATATCTATGTTGGCGGCTTTCGGGCGCGCTTTAAAAAAATAACCCTTGTCGAGCCAATACTCAGGGTGACTGAAGTACTTTTGGGTAGTACTCCTTTAAAAATTTAATTATTTTATTGCGTAATATTATATTATTATTTATTATTACTAAGTTGTTTATTAAATTTAAATAAGAACATATCCAAATGCATGGAAAGATTGTTTATTCTCATTTTATTTTTAAATATAATTTATAGAAGTTTATTTTTATTAGAACTAAGTAGCGAAAAAGTAAAATTTTAGCGAATTGCTTAAATTTTCTTATTATCATATGTCAGCTCATGCTCACTACGAGTGTAAAAATGAGTTTCTAAAATACAGATTTCTTAGGTAAAAAACATGCAAAAAGTTTAAAATGTAAATTTATTTWAATGTTTATAGTTTAGTTTAATTAATTTGATGTAAAAAATGTGCGTTAATTGTGTTTAATATAGTGAAATAGCTTGTTGAAATGTTCGACTTTGCTAATTTTTGAACTTTGACGTCGAATATCTTGTAAACTAAGTGTTTGCGGTACCTATACATACAATACCTTAAAACACGGCGCCAAAGAAATCCGAATTGTGCCCCCAAAACCGATACAAATTTAGTTTCGAATATCAAAAAATAAAATATCTCAATTCTACTATCAGATTCCACAACACTTGTCAGGGGTATCTTAACGGAATATCTCGAGAGAATAAATTTATGACATATTAACTGTATTTACGTGCCTATTGTCTGTGGAGACTCCATATTGCTTAAGGAAAGCAATATATGGAATACTAATTAGAATGCCGTATATTGAAAGCAATAAGCTGTCACTTCAGCAGTTTGACAGAGCAGTTTACACGGTTATTCATGTTTGCAAGCTTGTGCGGCGTGATGCGAAGAATGACACGACTGTGGAAGACGTAAGTAAAACGAACACAACATTTTTATTTATTTATGCATATATTTTTATTTATAAAACGAAATGCAAAATTACATTGATCCAACACCATTAAAGTATTCATAAAATGAGATTCGAATTTCCTTGGCGTTGGTAGTACTCTTCCGACTTGTGTTTTTTCTATTCGCATCAAAGCAGGTACCGACTTTTCAAGTACATCATTTATCATTCGAAGATAATATTCACTGCTTTTTGTGCTTAAGAAGTTGTGTAAATAGCAAAATGCTAAAACAATTTTCGTTGCCTTTTCGGGAGATAAATCAGCAGTATTCTGAATCTGGAAGATATAATTCCAAACGCGTGAAAAACGATAGTTATATTGTTGTTGATGCTGAGTTAGACCAGTTTGGCTATAGGGTTTCATAAAATGTTCACTTAGTGCAAAAGCGTCGTCTGCATTGTATAACCCTACAAGTAACAAAAGAATCAGCTGTTTTCCAAGAATTTTTCACAGCTGAGATCACYTGAWCGAAATCTGCCTTTTTTAGGCACAGAGATGTAATTAAAAGAAATGTTGTAGATCAACTCTTCTGTGAAAAAGTATTTGTTGCGGAAAACATTAATGAAAACTTTCAAGAATATTTTTGAAACAAAAGATTATTGGATGTT
>NW_017534603.1:0-1405 GCF_001853355.1 Bactrocera latifrons
CATTTAATGCGAACTGATTTACGATGACGCTTGCTTGACCTTTTGTTTGCTTTAATTAATTTTGGCTGATCTGCGATCATAATTTTTGTGTCTTCATACTGGTCTAAGCAGTTTTCAAATTTGGCATAAGCAGAAGATTTAAAGTTTTCTGGTAGATCTGAATCATCAGTATCTACAATTGCGTCATATGCAGCCTGGAGACGAGTTCAAAAATTTTCRATTGTTTGGCCTTTTATTTCTAGCGCCGATTCAGAAGAAGAAAATCGATTGCAGTATTTTATTAGACAGTCACTCTCAGAAATGAATTTAGAGTATGATATGTCTTTCCCCCTTTTTTGTTTCGTAGYACCTTGCTTCGAGCGTGTAGCTTCTGCAGGTGTACATGGACTTTTTTAATCAGAAATCATCTTTGGGACTTTTAGTAACTGACTTGGTTTAGAGTCTTTTGAGTCAGAGCTCATTTAAAAAATGTGACGAACAAAACAAAAAAAAAAACAAAAATGTTCAATAAAACTTGATTGGTATTATAAACTTTTGGGTATATGTATGTATATGTGATATGTCGAAAAGAAGACTCTGTTATAAGTAAGAGCTTCAAAGAAAATCGATAAAAGGATTTATGTATATATATATATTTTTTTTTTTTTATATGCTGAAACTATTGAATTTAATTTCACCACAGATTTTGTATATAAGTATGTTCAGACGAGAACTCTTTTACGTGAAAAAGAGTTGCGAATGAAATTGACAAACCAAAAACGTTTTTAATTGCCGAGTACAATCGTGCTTTGTGTAACCGAAAACTCTTTTAAGTTAAATAAGAGTTGTTTTATTTTTGCTTCGAACTATGTAATTTAGTAGTATTAAATTTAATTTCGATTTAATTTTATTTAATTATTTGCTTTTAACCGCAAAACCAAGTAATTTTTGTATGTATTTGTATAAGTAGGTATATACACATATAGTATATATGGTTATTTTATTTTGATATGTGCAAATGAGAGCTCGTTTTAGAGATCACTGCACTTTGTACATATGCATGTGTGTACATACATATGTATGTATTACGCTTTATTATGTTTTACACAATCCTGCTTGTTTTTGTTGATCAAAATCCRAGGGGTATTGTGAGATATATGCCAATKTGGGCTTTGAATATAAGTATGTATACGCAATCCTGCTTGTTTTTGTTAATCATAATGAAGTAATATGCGTATTTACATATGTATGTAAAATTTTCATATTATTACTATATAAATATTCCGCCGCTTAAAAGCGTACTGATGCGATCAGTATTAAATTTTTGACGAATTAATTTAACCATTTTTATTTCGTTTAAATTGTAACCGAGGTATATTTTTAACCAGATGTGTTTGATCGTATGTATGTGTGTACTAATAATGCA
>NW_017534603.1:1800-9307 GCF_001853355.1 Bactrocera latifrons
AAATTTTATTTACACATATGTATGTATGTATGCTTTTAAGTTAAAATATTTTCTCTCTGCTTATGATTTGCCTTAGCTTATTTTAAGCAGTCCTGCTTATACTTGATTAAGTATAAGAGGTATCACTAGAAATTGGTACAAGTAAATACTTGAAAGATTTTKTGTTGTAGGAATAGTTTCCACACAAATGTAAGCATTTAGCGGCAATCAATTATTTATTATACGTATTACCAAACTGTTTTGTTTCTTAGCGGTATTTCGGTTTTTACTAGGAAATAAACCGAATACTAAAACAGATTGGTAACGGATTTCTCTTACTTTATTCTAACGGATGGTTAGAACCGCAAATTTATCTGTATTTTTAGTTTTTGCAATTTATTTAACGATACATATGCATATACATGTAAATACTGATACGAACGATACAACTCACTTATATTTCCGCCAGGGGYTTTGGGGACAATTTGAGTGTATGTACAGTCACACAATAAAGTCTACATACCCCCCGAAAATTGAAATTCTGAGTCATCTATGCACAATGGAAAAACAAAATACATACCGAACGAACTCTTATTAAGAGCAATAAGATATTTTGACACATTTTTTTTTTTAATTTTTCTGTATTTATTAAAAATATTTCATAAAAATTGTTTTCCAAACACAGAAAAGTCTACATACGACAACACGAAAATGTGGATAAAATGCATTCCTTATACCACCAGTGCTGCGAACTATCTCAAGCATTTTTATAGTGTACCGTTATTTGTAAATAAGCTTATTTCCATACTTTTAATATTTTCAGTATTATTTCAAAATGAATAAGGAAATTAGTGTTGAAGTACGACAACTAGTTATAAATTATCATAAAGACAAACAATCTTTACGTGAGATAGAAAAACTAGTAGGACGTCCAAAGTCAACCGTTCAAACAATAATTCGAAATTATAATATAACGAAACGTGTACAAAGCAAGCCGAGGAGTGGTCGCCCGCCTAAGCTTTCATCACGAGCAAAGCGTAAAATTGTGGCAGAAGTTCAAGAAAATCCCMGAATTTCTGCAATAGAAATTGCGACTACCTTGGAAAACTCGGGTATTACTTCAGTGCATCCAGAAACTGTAGGAAAGTGTTTAAGAGATAGCGGATTTCATAGTCGTGTACACAGGAAAAACCCTTTATTAATAAATAACAAAAACGTGTTGATTTTGCTACAAAATATATTGAAGCAGATGAATGTTTTTGGGCCAATGTCTTTTTTAACGATGAAAGCAAATCCAACTTGTTTGGTTGTGATGGGAAACAAAAAATGTGGCGCAAAATAAAAAGCGTTATTATCCAAAAATTTGCTTCCTACAGTCAAACACGGAGGCGGTTCCGTAATGATGTGGGGTTGCATGTCACCGGCTGGGGTGGGTAATTTAGTGTTTCTTGAAACAACAATGGATCGTATGGTTTATCTGAACTTATTAAAAGATAATCTGAGGCAATCCGCAGATGAAATTGGTTTTGCAGAGGGTTGATACTTCCAGCAAGATAATGAGCCAAAGCTAATGCACGTGTTGTTAAAGAATGGCTGCTATCTAGTGTACCTCATCAACTTCATTCTCCTCCCCAGTCGCCTGATTTGAACCCCATAKAGCATTTATGGGATGAATTAGATCGCCGTATCAGAAAAAGAATGATAAAAAACAAACAGGACCTAAAAAACGCACTACTAGAGGAATGGGATCTTATTGCAACAGACTATATAAAAAAAATTGTTTTTTCAATGAAAACCCGATTAAACGCTGTTCTGCAGAGCCTATTACTCTTTTTTTGTTGTTTTTTGGTTAGGAGTATGTAGACTTTTCTGTGTTTGGAAAATAATTTTTATGAAATATTTTTAATAAATATAGAAAAATTAAAAAAAAAAATTCAAAATATCTTATTGCTCTTAATAAGAGTTCGTCTGGTATGTATTTTGTTTTTCCATTGTGCATAGATGACTGAGAATTGCAATTTTTGGGGGTATGTAGACCTTATTGTGTGACTGTATGTATGTACGTGGYCTTGCGTGTGTGCGTTTGTGGCCTCTTTTCCCAGTGTGTGCGTTTGCGGTCTCCGGTCCAGTCCTTTTGTTGAGGTGCATTTTGGTGAGATGGTGATGTAGTTCAACATTTTTTTGTTACTTTTTATTAYTTCGCGCCCGTTTGTTGGTGGTTATTTATCTATATACATTTTTTGTTGTTTGAACCGGCTTCGCGCCCGTTATGTCATTTATTTTTTATTTTCGCGCCCACTCTTTTTATCATATGTATAAGTATATGTATGTGGTGCTRTTTGCACCTTCGTTTTTTGTTTTTTTTTTGTGAGGTCAAATGTTTTCCCTATTATTCAAACTTATGTATGTACATATGTTTCGCCACTGCACTGCACTCTTATGTGGTAAATGATCGTTGATGTCTCACTTGTCTTCACTTTATAATTTTTGGACTTGTATAATTTTGCATATATACATACATATATGTATATATTTTTTTTCATGTTTGTTCACTCGGCATAAAAAATATGCACTTTTTTTGTTTTCGTTAATAATTTTTTTTTGCACTTTTTTATTTTTCCATAGTGCYTCTCACTATGGCTCGAAGGACCAATATTTAAATCGTTGCTTGTAGCCACCACTTACCTCCGCGCTAGATCGGTCAACACAAATTATTTAAAAATAAAATCTAATGAAACACAGTCAGTTCACCCGCAAACTAAATAAGCGCGAAAACACAGTATGTTTGGTTTTATAATATTATTTTGTTCACTGCCAATACAATTTGGTAGATAACTTCGATATGCTGATGTTTAATTGACGCTGCGTGACACGTTTGCTCGTTGCGAGGTCGTCCTCTGGAGCGGTCGATTTTGATTGTTGGGTAGTGTAGAGTTGTGGTGCGATGTCCGCATGTGTGGTATATATTCGTGTGTAGTAGTGTGTGGTGTCTTCATTCGGAATGTCTGCATGTGTCGTGTGGTCGTTCAGTGCCGTGGGTATAGAAGGGAGAGCTAACTCATCTAGCCACTCCTGATGCACTGCTAGAAGAACAAGCACGTCAACGTCGAGCTGGCAATACATATCTTGGATATCTACACATTGTTGATAGAAAATAGGGCCCACTGAAATATACATGCTGTGGAGGCACTTGGTTCCCTCACCAAGTAAAAAAGCTAGAAAAACGTCAGACCTCAGCAAAGTTCACGCACTCGGAAGATGCAAGAAAAGTTTTTTTATTTGTCATCGAAGTTTCCACCCTCGGATCAAAAATATAATTTTTGTAGCACCTGCTATCGTATTGTCAAACAAGGGAAAATACCAATTATCTGCCTCTCGGAAGGATTGGAGTTTCCTGACATTCCGAAATGTCTTCAGGAATTAACGTGTCTGGAGGAAAGGCTATTATGAACGACAATGTGCTATTCGTGGAGCAGTAGTAAATATCCCGATTTCTGTTGTAGAGGCAGTCACCATGCTACCACGAAGATTTGACAACAGCCATATTACTCAAGTGCACTTGAAACGATGCGGAATATCAGCAAAATTTTATGACAAAGACAGTGCGACCAGCAAAAATATTGCACTCACTGAATTATCTGTTGGGTACAGAGCTCTACGTCAAGTCAACATTCAAATGTCAAGTGATTGGCTCGCAAATGTAGGAAACGAGGAAACTGTGCCATTTATTGCGAATCTTGCAGATGAGGCAGCCGTAAGAGGCCTGCTTAATGCCCGACAGGAAAATGTACAGGAAATGGAAGAGGAATTAAATCCAGGAGGAATTAATTCCTGGCCAACTTTGATAGACAATGAACCTGTTGAAAATAGATCGATTGAACGAGTTGCAATGACACCAGGACAAGGTAGATACAAGGGATGAGGAGTTGTCGTATCCAACAATTTACTGCGGAAAGAAGAGGACATCCACGACAACTTAAAACAAAATTGCGCGATTTGAAATACGACGCTATGATCGACGTTGCGCGCGTGTGGACGTCCTCCTGTATATTTATAAGTTCTACGAGTTGGAGCGCCTCAAAAATGTTAATTCTATTTGCCTGCGGAAAAAGTCTGGATCAGAAAATATAACTGCTGCAAATGCGAGAGATGAAAACTTTGTCAGCAACCTTATCTAGCATGATGACGGCTATCATATCCTCAAAGGACTTCGATCCTCACCTGAACATTGGGAGGCTGAAAAGAAAATAGTTTTAGCCATGAACCGTCAGTTTGGATTGCCAAAATTCTTCATAACAAGGTCAGCAGCAGAAACAAAATGGCCGGAACTGTTGGTCATATTAAAGAAAGTACTAGATAAAGTAGACTTTTGGGAAGAAGAGGCCACTGCCCTATCAAGTTCTGAAAAGACGAGACTGATAAAGACAGATGCAGTTACATGATCCAAATATTTCGTAAATTGATTCCGCCAAATGTTGAAGTTGTTAAAAAATGGACTGTTTGAAGTACATTCAGTAGTTCGTCACTAATACAGAATTGAATTTCATCATAGGGGATCACCACATTGTCATGGCATGTACTGGTTAAGCGATGCACCGCAATTGGAAAGTGGTGGAATCATCAACACAAYTGAAGTTGAACCTTTCATCGACCGATACATTATAACTGATGGGAATGATTTGCACTTACAGGAATTTATTCAATACCAAAAACACAGACATGGTCAAGCTTGCCTAAGAGACCTGCATGGAAAACAAGTGTGCCGATTTAACATGCCATATCCGCCGATGCCGCGGACAGAAATTATTTTCCCCTTGGATAACTAGGAGGGTATTGAGCAACACAAACTGCATTTTATAAAAATACAGGAACTATTAAATCTGACGGATCTCGCAGAAGAAGAAGAATTAATACGATTGAACTGCTTTGACCATTTTTTGGCAGATGAGCGGATTAACACTGATTACGAAGGATACAAGCTCGCTTATCTATAAAAAAGCCACACATTTTCTTAAAGATAGAATTTTCGGACAGACTACTAAATGCCTACAATAAAAATATCCTTAACTTACATAGAGCAAATATGGATATTCAGTTCATTTTGGAAGCCTACGTATGCTGCAGCTATATAATTAATTATATAAATAAATCCAATAGAGGGGTATCAACATTACTGAGGCAAGCCATGGAGGAAATAAATTATGGGAATTTCTCCATTAAAAAAAAACTGAAGCACATCGGAAACAAATTTGTAAACGGGTCGGAAATATCGGCTCAAGAAGCAGCTTATAATATTTTCGGACTGCATTTATCGGAAGCGAGTAATGGGGAGATATTTATAAATATGTACATCACATCTAAACAATAGAGTAAGGATGTTAAAGCCCAGACGTGAATTGGATGCTTTAGAGGAGAATTCTACGGACGTATATGTACCGAGTGTACTGGCTCACTACTCTCAAAGGTCCGATCAATTGGAAGAACTATGCTTAGCAGATTTTGCAGCATGGTTCAAATTCTCCAAACAAATAGGAATATTTTTTTTTAATAATGAAGACTACGATGAAGTAGAAAATGGGAATGACACGACAGCTTCACCTCCAATGGCATTAAAAGATGGATCCGGATTTTTAAGTAAAAGGAAGCAAGCACTTATTCTGTGCTGGAAACGTTTTAGCGTTGAAAATTCAAGAGCTGATTTCTTCAGAGTAACTGCCATGATGTTTCACCCATAGACAAATGAGGAGGTCGAGCTCTTAAGTACTGATGTCGAGAGTGTTTGCAATGCACACAAGGAGCTAATTGAGCAGAATAAGCTAAAATATGACAAATTTTTAGCCAACGAACTTGAACGGATTCTGGAAAACCTGTAAATTTCAGCGGAAGAAATAGAGCTCTAGCTGTTCCAGAGCAAGTAGGAGATGTTAATGTTTTCCACGAGGACAACAATAGTGTGGAAAGGGCGGTTCGATTAATTAAACTACCACCTCTAATATTAGAAGGAGATTTACTGGCAATGCTACAATCTCTTAACAACAAGCAGAGGGAATATTTTGCTCATGTAATGCACAATGTTAGTAAGAAGAAAATCTACGAATATGTCGGAGGTGGTGTTGGAGTGTGCAAAACCCGGCTTATAACGACTATATATCAGTCGTTGACATTGCGCGCTAACAGTGTACCTGGAACTAACCCCGAAACAGCCAAGGTGTTACTCTGCGCACCCACCCAACGCAGCATTTGGAATTGGAGCTCTAACACTTCATTCCGTTCTTTCACTCCCCGTCAACCAGTCCTCTGCCGATCTTCGGCCCCTCAATAGTAACACATTGAACACTATTCATGCTAATCTCATAGATATTAGGCTTACAATAATTGATGAAATTTCAATGGTTGGAGCAAAGATGTTTGCGTATTTATGTTGTAGGCTAAAGCAAATTTTTAGGTGTAGTGCTTACTTTGGAGGCATTCCAATTATCGTATTTGTTGACTTAAAACAGTGGCCACCTGTAGAAGATCGATGAATATTTGCGCTGAGTGGCAATGATCATTACAGTGCAATTACAGAAACTCCGCTTTGGGATCAAATTCGATACTTCGAGCTCACCGAAATAATACGTCAGCGTGAAGGTCAAGAATTTGCCATCGTTTTAAACAACATTTCAGAGGGAAATATGACACACGCTGACATCCAATTAATCAAAAGCAGGGAAAAGACTTCTAACGAAATACCCAGTGAAGCCATCCATCTCTTTTATTCAAATGCTGGAGCAAATAATTTCAATTCAACAAAACTGGCGAACACGAAGAACAGCGAGTACATTTCGACTGCGAAGGATACAATTAAGTCAAGTTCCTTAACAGAACGCAACAGAGAAAACATATTAGAAGCTGCGAAGGGTTTCAAGCCATCTGAAACACAGGGAATGTCTCGTACAAAACATCAATAGAATATATGGTTACAGTCAACATAAGCCTTGATGGAGAAACAAGGTCATTCCGACGACGCCCGGCCAACGGCCTTATAATATACTCAAAACAAGATAGGTACCCAGATCTATCGGAAGGATCATTATGAAGGAAGGTCACATGTTCAGCAAACGTTTACCAACTTTTAAATGTAAACAATTCGACAGTTTCTTTATCACTTGTGTACAGGAACCCCACGAATAAACTAACAAAATTTAGAGAGCAAGTGGTGAATAATATCCGTCAGATAAATGAGCACCTTAATGGACCATCAGTAGTCCTTGGGGACTTTAACATATGTCTCCACACAGCAACCGACGATTTAGAGGCTCAATTACAACAGTTGGGATTTCAATCTACATTGGACAACGCCGCCACAACAAAACAGCAAACAGCAATAGATTGGGTATCGACAAACATGGATCCAGCAATAACCTCATGTATCGCATATCAGACACCATGTAGTGATCATGACGGAATATTTTTAAGTTTTAGAAAATAGATATGTTATATATGTAGATATACATACATATGTATGTTAGATTCAATATTAATATAA
>NW_017534603.1:9674-42138 GCF_001853355.1 Bactrocera latifrons
TTATTACGCTTAATGAGTAAAACATAAACTAGCTTTCCTGTGCTTACACAAAAGCGGTCGATTTTATTGTTTTAAGTTATAATAACGTGACTAAACTTTGTGTTTCAAATAGAAAAAAAATTGATAAAAAATTGATTTCAAATAGAGTGTAAATTAAAATAAATTAAAACAGGAAAAAATATAATTTTTCCATCGCGTTCCAGTCTTTTACATTTCGGGCTCACTAACTTTGAAATGATTTTGTCTATAGTAAAACGTGTTATGCTTTTTATTTTTAAAATTTTTGATAAATAACATATCATTAACATATTCTGAATACAAAAAATGTATACCGCTATAAAGTTTTATCATATATGCATAATTTTGAGTGGCAAGATTTACGTGGCCACGAGTGCAAATCCATCATTTTAAGGTGATACCCAAAACCATTAAGTGTACAAAACTATTGTACTTTGTAAATTTTAAAATTTGATTTACTATTATTACATGAGAGAAGACAATGAGTTTTTAGTTTAGTTTGGCATTCTTAGTTGTCAATTAATTGATGTTTTTCGAAAAATTAAGGTAACGATGTTCGTTCTCCCGATTTGATATAATAATTTATATATCGCATAATGTGAGTTATCCCAATGAAAATAAGAGGGTTTGTTTTATTCGTAAGAGTGTATCTTTATGCCTTGAATAGATAAATTTGAGCACAAACTTGGCCTACCCCCTTAACAACTAATATTAGGATTTTCGAACATCCGGCTGATTGTTATCTATGTGATTGGTTTTACACCTTAAAGTAATTCCCTGGTTTTGATTTTTGCAAGTTGCAAGAGTATAAAATGTTCGGTTGCACCCGAGCATAGCTCTTCCTTACTTGTTTAAACTACATTTATTGTTTTAGTTTGAGATAACAAATTCATATGATTTTGAAAATTCTAGTTTTTTTCAATCTTTCAAAAATTTTTTCTTACAAAAAATACCACATTTAAATTGCAATAATAAGTAGATTAATATATAAACATTTAAAATTAAAAATGTCAAGCAAATTGGAAATTATTGACTTTCCTGTAGCATCGTACGTTAAATCGAGACAAATATCCGACCAGTATTGGTCGGCACTGTTCATAATGCTATAGTATTGCTATATAAATATATTCGTATGGTACATGCATATGTCCATATATAACTGCTAGAAATTTCCAATTATCCAAAACTTGTGATTGCCTACCCCATCGATTGAAATGGCTTCTTACTGCTCGCCCTTCCATTATGATATAACAAAAACTGTTAAACGAACAAAAATAATAGGACCCTAAGACTTAGTTAATTGGATATACCTATGTATGCACAAATGTAATAATAAGAAAAGTACAACAGCATCATTGTATGAAGTGCACCAAAAAGCAGCCTCCAGCAGTAAACATGTTAGATTGTGCAAAACTTTGCCATAACTCAGTGCTGCTGAAACGAGTGAAACGAATACCCTGAATATGGGTGAGCAAGAAAAGTCCACCGCGGCGCGTGTTTATTACCATCCACATCCAATGTTTCATTAGTCACTGCTCTTATGCTGCGAGTGCATTTTCATACGGTATATGGCAACGAATTCATTATAAAAATCCGTAAAGTAAGTATTAAAAGCCCTACGCATCCCCCAAAATATCAAGTTTAAACAACCAAATCCCTCAGCGAAAATTTTATGAACCGTCGTAAAATGATGTTATATAGAACGTGGGCGACTCCACACATACATATATAAATCGTAAACTGCCATAGGGCGATGGTTAATGCAACCATCATCCCTTAGTTTAATGACGGAATTAAATTCTAATGTTGGAGTTGATGAGTAAAATCTTGAATGTTTCATGTAACCGTTGTTGTGTATTGGCCATGAAAATACTTTTGTTTTATTCTCTACTCACTGTATGTAGTATAGCACATCTGAATTGTTTGCATTTGCTGGCGCCTTGTAAATATTATTTTAAAGAGTATATTATGTAAATAATGAAATATCTATTCAGCTAAATATACATACACATGTATACTTAAAGTCCTTCTACATTTCGATATTGACCTACTCGCTTTAACGTTATGCAGACATCAGATTTTAGGTATTTGCTTATACAATCAATTCATATGTCGAAAAGACTTCAACACCCGTGAATTGTTGACCGTAGAAAGAAAAAGTTCAAAATATTTCATACCTAAAATTTTTTCAAAAAAGTTTTCTTCACTATAAAAATGGCAGTAAACTTTTTATTCAAAATCATCAACTTCGAACAATTCTTTGAGGTGTATTATTTTAAACTTGAAAGATTCCATTCCAAATAATCAGAATCTCAGCATCTTTGTATATATGTTTACCATATATAACTTATAAACTGACCAACATATATATTCGGAATAAGATTTGCTAGAAAAACCAAAAATATTACACGTAGTCATTATACAAAATCAAACGGATGTTAGGCACTATGATATACTATTATACGAGTAAATCAAATACGTTCTGAAATTTTCATTGAGATAACTCAAATATTGGCCGATATTTCCAACATAAAGTCAACAGGAAGTTCGAAAAAATGACTGATGATTTTTGGTCAAATAATCGTTATTCGAATGTTAGATTCTGAGAAATTTTTGGTTTTTTGGAGATTTTTTGGAGATGCTCAATTCCATTTCCATGAATTTCAATGATGATTTCGGTTAATTTTTGATGAATTCACGCACAGTTTCGATAGAATTTCCGTTGATAACTGATTTTGATTGGCCCACATGTTGATCGTCATTTATGTAATCACAACCACTTTGAAAACGTTGAAAGTACTCCTGCACTCTGCTATGGGATAGGCAATCACTGCCATAAACTTGTTTCATCAATTGAAACTTTTTGTTAAAAGTTTTACCAATTTTAAAACCAAATTTAATGTTGGCTCTTTGTTCGAAGCTCAATTTCACACCAATAACACAAACATATTGATACTTAAAACGCAATAACTTCACTTCTAATCGATGAAATGTCATGACATCCTCACTAGACAATCGATAATGATAACAGATTCTTATGCACCTGTCGACACATAGATGGCGCCATAGGGGGCGTTTCAAAAAGTGCTGTTTACTTTCGAACCCACYTTGTATTAAGTATATGGGGGCTCAGGAAAGTATTGACCTTATTCAATCCATATTGGATACACAGATTAGCTACTGCCGGGAGAGAATTCTATCTGAATTTCTATTGCAAATCTCACACATCGACCGATATTTTGTAGCTTAAGGCCTAAGAGATACAGGGTGGCTGATGAATTTCGCTACATTAAGAAACTCAAATAATTTTTTTTTTCAGTGTATGGAATTAATTTTTCTTTCATTCATGTTAAAACTCATTCAATTTTATTAAATATAGCTTAATTAGTTTTAAAAATAATGGAATTTAATTGCCCCCCCCCCCCCCTGCTCGTTGATGCATGTGCGGCATCTTACCAAAAAGTTGTTCATTACTGCTTGGAGAGTTGAGACAGGAATAGCAATTGTTTCTCGAATGGATTGCCTTAGTTCATTCATTGGTGTTGCTTTGTAGACTTCCTGTTTGCAATAACTCCACAAGAAAAAGTCAGTAAGGTCAGGCGACCTGGGTGCCAACGGAATATGGAGTTTCTGGATATCAGCTTATTGGGAAATTTTCGTCGCAATTCTGTTAAAACAGGTTGGGCTATGTGAGAAGCTGCACCATCTTGCTGAAACCACACGGAGTTGAAAGAAATTATCATTCGGCGTAATTCTGGATAGAAAAACTCTTTCAACATGCTCMAGTAACGGTCTCCAGTAACCGTAACGGTGTGACCGTTTTCTTCGAAGAAGTAGGGTGTAGTGATGAAACTGCACACCACACTGTGACACGAAGTGGAGTATCTGTGGGTTGGAAGCACTCCATATTCGACAATTTTGTTTGTTTATGTTGCCGTCTAAATCGAAATGGGCCTCGTCAGACATGAAAAAACAGTTCAACATGTTTCYATCCTCTTCCACCATTTGAAGCATCTTTTGGCAAAATTCCAAGCAAATCGGCAAGTCTGCAGCATTCAGTTTGTTGGCCATTTGAATTTTATATGGGAATAAGTCCAAATCTTTGTGCATAATTGAATTTAATGACTGTCTGCTTACACCCATTTGAGCAGATAAGCTTCTTGTCGAAACACGTGGATTGTTTTGTATGGCAGCAGCTACAGCAGCGATTGTTTCCTCCTTTCGAACTGAAGGGATTTGATGGCAGGTCTTCTGTTGACTGTCCCATGCTCGGCAAAATTGTTTACAAGTCTCATTATGGTCCATCTGCTCGGAGTATTGCCGCCAAACGTGCGCCTATACTCTCTTTGAACCGAAACTACGGACTCCAGTGCGTGAGAGCGGCGGACAATCCAAATTCTTGTTTCAGTGTCCCAGTTATCCATTTTTGTTAAATGTAAAGTTAGTTTGCAAAATAAAAAAAAAATTAACCAGATTTAAAAAAAAAAAAAAAGTTGCCTGTATACACATTACACATATTAAAGGGAGGGACCACTTACACTTAGTTTCATATCTTATTGTAGTGCTTAGTGACGGCACTTAATAGGTTTTCAATTAATGGCAATTTGTGGGCGTGGCAGTAGTCCGATTACGCCCATCTACGAATTCGAATTTATTTTTGTAACGAATCTGCGGACCAAATTTCATCAAGATATTTAAAACATTGCGCAAATTATAGCTAGCACGAACAGACATTTATATACAAGTATACCACTGTGATGAAATTGAAAGGTGAATTTTGTCCATTTGGTCTCCTTCAAAGTAATCCTCTGCCGCTGCAAAACACTTATGCCAACGAACTTTCCAGTCATCATAGCACTTGGAAAAATCCTCCGTCGTGATGGCCATCGGAGCATTCTTCGATTCAGCTTGTATGTAAAATATTGAATAGCCAGAAGGTAAATCAGGCGAATGCGGTGGTTGGGCACGATATTAGTTCCAAATGTGGCGAAATGATTGCGAATAATTAATGCAGTATGAGATGATGTATTATCGCACTTATTTGTTTAATAAATTCAGACATTTAAAAATCGGTGAATTCACTTTTAGAGCTTGTAATGAATATTTTGACGTGAAATTTTACATAGATGTCATTAACAGTACTACCAACCTATCCCGGTTAGGTGATACGTACAACCGTTATGTGATCAAAACTTTAATTCTTTGTAGCAAATGGTTGCAAGAGTATAAAACCGCCATGGTTTCATCCATTCTTTCTGAATTTTATTAAGATTTCTTGCATATTGATCGATAAATACGGTATATGGTAAAGTAGACAGTAGTAGTAGAAAATATTTATGTTATATACTTCAGATATTTTGCGTTAAAGTGGGAGTTGTCATGTCCAATTCTTACACCAGCTCACATAAAGCTTTTCTTTGCCTTCCTGGTTGTGAAGCTTAAATTGTGTTTCGGCTTTTGTGAGTTAGCATACGCTTAAGGAACGTGGTCGCGCCTAATAGGTTGAATATAAATATTTTCTAAACCATTCCAGCTACTTATACATATCACCCAAAATATGGAAATCGCTCACAATTTTTTATAAACCTCACGACAGAGTAATAGATGAGATCGATATTATAAATAAATAGCCTGACACATTTTTCACCCAGAATGTATATAAAAGGTTTTTAGAGGAGCTGAAGTCAAAATTGGACAATGGGCGTTCCATTTCTCGGTACTTGCTTATTCAATTGCAACARATTTAGTATGTATTATCTTGATCTTCCTATATTTTCGTGCTAAAACGGCGAAATCGAACTACAGCCACGCCTTTATTACATTATTGCCAAATATTGTAAAAACGGGTCAATGCATCTCTTACACCCCATATTCCTAAGTTTCAAACTTTCGGTTGGTTTTATACCACATATATGAATTACGTCCATTTTCGTTTTTCATCTTATGACTGGGAGTCACAGCTTATAAAATCTGAGAAAACATCTTGTTTAGGATTATTTACGTTAATGTTAAGTTTATTTTGTAATAATGTTAAGTCTGATCTGGCAAGATTATTTACGCTTTCTATTTCTCATATCTCTTTTATCATACATTTCTGGTTATTATTATCTTTGTTGGTTAATCTTTCGAAGTTACGGTACAAACTCTTCTCTGATTGTAACTCAGTGCTGATGGTACTTATCTCAATAAAGTATTGAGAACTCTACCCGCTGGTAATATTAATTATTTAACACATCTTCTAAAGTATACCTTGGCAATGTCAAAAACAATGCAATCAGAATGATTTCCAACTCCATATCTGACTTTAAAGCATTCAGGGCAATGTAAAAAATTAAATGGTAATGTAATAAACTAAATCTCAAGTTTCCTTAAAATKTATATGCTTTACCGCTGAACATTAATGAAATTTATTTAGACTTTGGTCTCTGGTTGACGTTATACTATCAACACATTATTTAAAATTTAGCCCCTTCAGTTAAACTACATCGAAAAGAATTTCTCGGCTTTTAATTTGCCAAGTTCAGCTACGGCCGACCTTTGTCCGTCATTAATTGTTTCAAATAAATTTTTTCAAGTAATTATTATGAATCCACAAATGTTGTTAAACCAATAACAGGAATTGCGTATGAGTTGGTTAATTTTCCTTATTTATCCTAAATTAGTTTGGTACCAAAACATCGGCTTAGAATTTGATTTCTTAAAGAATTTTGTTTCTAATACTTTCTAAATTTTTTTTCATCAATGAATGATTAATGGTAATCTCGGTTAACAAAAATTCGCACCAATTGAAATGTGTAAGTATATAAATATATGTAACAAAATTAAAGCGACAGTATAAAGATTATCAGAGAGAAGATGCATAATAAACTATACTCGAGGAATATGTACTTTTAATTCTAATTTATAACACAAACGTCATGATTATTATATGTAGACTATTATAAACGCATTAGCTGCAGCCAAAGTGCGAAAATCTTCCTTCTACAGAGTATAATAGTTTCGTTTACCTAACCGTTGGTTGTATCATTTAAAATTAAACGAGGTAGATATACCGTTATAAGTATATAAATGATCTGGATGACAAAACGAATTGAAATGACTATCTGTCTGTCGGTTCGTCCGTCCGTCCGTGCAAGGTGTAATTCGAGTAACAATTAATATATCCTAATGAGACTTCTTTCAAATGTTCCTTCGAACAAGAAATAATTCGAAGTACATACATAGATGTGGTAATCGGACCACTGCCATGCCCAYAGTACACCGTTAAAGAATAACATATAAATTGCCATAACGAACCACTGAAAAGGATATATAACTGTAATTTAGTACATAACATAGTAGGAAGTGGGAAGGGGCACCTGTGAGCTGAAAATTTTTAAAAAGAGGTATGACTTCGCCCTCTTATAAGCTTAATAAACATTTCTTCAGGACCACTAAAACTACAATAGCCAAAAAAGGACTATCGCTAAAACATTTTCAGGCAAAAATAAGAAGACCGAATTGTGTGAGTACGAAGAGTTTGTCAAAATTCTACAAGATACGAAGACGTTTAAAAACCGGAGCATACTCATGTACCACCACCTCTTCCTCGATTTAAAAACCACCGTAGACAGCACGAAAAAGAACTGTCCCTTTGCTGCTATGTCTGAAATTAGTATACCCGCAAGGATAATACGGCGGTGTAAACTGACATTGAGCAACACCAAACGAGGTTTCAGACAAGGCAACTTTCTATCGTGCGACTTTTTCAATTTTTTTGCTGGAGAAAATAATTCGAGCTGCAGAGCTGTACCCTGAAGGCGTACGCCGATGACATCGAAATCAATGGCTATAAATTCCGCGTCATTAGTCTTGCTTTCCCCAGACTGGGCAAGGAAGCGAAGCAAATGGGCGTGGTAGTAAGCGAAGTCAAGACGAAATTGGCTTTCACGTCTTTGTTGATAACCATAATTTCGAAGTCGTGGATAATTTCGTTTATCTGGGAACCAGGTTTGGGATAAAACCTGCAAATACGTTTCGCTTATCTCTTCAACTCGCGGTATACATCCCTTCAGGAGCATATTGTGGTCGATTATAGCGAAGTAGGCAGTCTGTTCTTTCCGCTACAACACCGCATTCCTTATCATACCAGAACTTCTTTTGCATTTTCCGAAAACCAATGGTGGGAGCTTGAAATGTCGTCCAACATTTCCCTTACACCGAATTGTTGACGAGTGCTCTCACAGAGGCGGATTCCAAGTCGAGTAAAAAACGGTTCGGCTATCTTTTGTGATTGCAGCTTCTCGATGTCAAACCTTCCTTGTATTTGTTGATGCTTGCTTCAGAGAGGCGGGTGCGTATCTTGGTTGCAACAAGATAGTGGCTGGAGCCGATGTTACCAGTTCTGAGCGTACGCACGTCTAAAACACTGGAGACGTGTCTTCCGCCTTTTATGGTTCGTGAGTTTTCGATCCGAAGACAGCCAGGTAGCTTGGTGAATTTTTCTATGCTGGAATCTAGTACCATAGATAAACATAAATACGTCTTACGTAGCGGGAACCAAACTCAGAGTGGGGCCTTCTCACTTTAGCTTGCCTTCAAACGGATGTTCTTAGGCTACGCAGAGGATACTTGGTCAAAGACCGGAAGTCGTGAGCTGCTTGAGTCATATGTAAAAAATCGCTTCTGGCCACTCCCAAGTTTATGGCAATCAGAGAACTTTCCTCACTTGCGTGAATTTCTACACATGACTCCAAAACCCCAGGTTTAACGAATATGTACACCTCGGTTTATATAGTTGACTTTTGACAGAAAATATATAATTTTCAGATAATACTACTTATATGTTGCATAGGGTCAATAAATTCCTGAACCCAAAATATAAAGAGTTTCGAATTTCCAGTTGACTTATGGTCGCATATATCGAAGAAAACGTGAATTATGTATCTCAAAGGAAATAAGAGAACGTGTTTAATTCATAAGGGTGTATTTCTGTGCCTAAAATAGATTTTGACCTGGCCCCCATATACATAACTAATATCAGGATTTTCGAACATCCAACTGATCTTACTAATTATAATTAGTGATTTTGTGCGAGGTACTTTATGAAACCCAGGGTAAATGTATTCAGTATATGGTATTTCCAAAAATCAAGTCGGTAATAGTGTCGATATTTAATATAAAATTTCGCCACCACCTGAAGGAATTTCCAGGTCTTTGATCTTTTCAAGTTAAGAGACTATAAAATGCTCCTCAATACGCGAATTTAGCCGTAATTTAGTTGTTTAAAATATTTTTTTCAGATTAGAACATCAACTTCATTACTTTTCTAGTTTGTTTTACCAACCCGCCCACTGTTATCTCTGAACACTCAACTGCTGCAGTTTTTATATTTTTAAATATAATATCCAATTAAATGTTCTGCAACATCAAATCAGAAATCTCATATATGATAATTAGCTTTTTGTGGTTTTAGCCTTTATTGTATATACATATATGTAAATGAGTGTTTTGATATTAAAATAGTTTGCCTATATTAGAGAGAGAGCTTTATGGGAGACGATGTAAAAATTGGCCGATGAGCGTGGCACCGCCCACTTTTTGTTAAAATCCTATATCTCAGGACCCGATCCACCGATTTCAACAAAATTTAGTACGTGGCATTCTTCTCATATTCTTATGTCGCAGTGTGAAAATGGACGAAGTCGGATAACAACCACGCCTACTTCCCGTATAGACCAATTTAAAATTCTACTTGAAGCGTTCAGTTTCCAGTATACAAATCAAGAAGCAATTAATATAACGGGATAAAACTTTGTATAATGTCTTCAGCGTGAACCATCTGACGATCAAAATGTGTATAAATCCAATAAAAACTGTTCAAGCCAGTAGGTACCGAATATTTAGACCATAGAATCCATAGTTGACTTTTGAGCGAAAATGGTGGTCAGTTGTGTGATATATGACTGAAATTAAGGGATACTCCTCTTGAAATGGTATACCTATTTGTCTAAAAAGAGTTGAATCGGACAAAGATTTTCGAACTTCCGGGTGACTTTGAACCACATATATCGGCCAATATGTGAGTTATCTCAATGAAAACAGCTAGAGTGTTTTACTCGTAGCAGTGTATCGTTCTGATCATATACCAATAACTCATATCAGGATTTTCGAACATCCGACTGTCTTTACTCTATATGATTGGTTTAACACCTTCAAATATTTACCTGACTTTGCAAAGGTATAAAATGTTCGGTTGTATCTTAACTTACCCCTTACTTACTTGTTATTTATACTTTGAAAAGTATTGCAAAATTTGTCCAAATCGAGCCATAACTGTTCAAACCCCTAGCCCACTACCGAAAATTCTTTCAATGTGTGAGACATAAAATTTCAATATGGGAGAATCTTTTCCTGATAGTAGTACGTCTGTGTGCTACAAATGGGTTGAATCGAGCCAATACTTCTTTAATCCCCATGTGCCTAATAGAAGAATTTTACTACCGGATGACTTTATACTCCATATGTCGTCGAAAATATGAGTTGTCTTCATAA
This sequence comes from Bactrocera latifrons, assembly GCF_001853355.1. Taxonomy (NCBI): domain Eukaryota; kingdom Metazoa; phylum Arthropoda; class Insecta; order Diptera; family Tephritidae; genus Bactrocera; species Bactrocera latifrons. The sequence goes on from NW_017534603.1 coordinate 20,226, forward strand.
AATTAGCGTGTTTCTATAATAACGATGTATCTTTGAGCTTAGAATTAATATAACCGAGTGAACAAAGTGCTTTCCAAAGTAAACAAGAATTAAAAAAAAAAACAGAACAAATGGTTTAAACCGTGAACACACCTTTCATAAATGTTCGGTCAAAATGCGATAAATCAATGGTTTGGAGATGTTCAATTCTATTTTCCAAGAGTATAAAATTTTCTAACTTAGCCCTACCTCACTTGTTCTAAATAGTTTTTCTATACTGAAACTTCACCTCAATTGTTTTTCAAGTTGGTTTCATCAACCCACCATTGCTTACGGAACACACTTTTAGTTTAATTTAAATATATATATATATATCCCATTTAAATGTTTTACGTCGTCAAATTTCAGATCCCATATATCGTAATTAACTTTTGCTCTTTATTGCACATACCATAAATGACCCTAAAAACGTTGTGTGTATGTGAATCTTACTCAATGTGAAGTAAATGCCTTCTTCGAAATCAGCCACTTTAAATTACTTCAAGGAAATTATTTAAGTTTATCACAAAAGATAACAGAAAGCTTTGTTAAATCTTTATTTTTAGAAGATTTATAAAATATAGGTATATTTAAATATACATACAAAACATATAAATAGATAAGTATATAGATATTTCTGTGATATATTGTTTCAAGAAAAACGCCGCGAATATATGTATGTATCTCCATTCATTACACAAAATTGTGTAAAAATAATTGTTATTTGCCACCCTCAAAAATTGTTTACGCATTTTTGCGTAAAGTTATCCCATTGCTACTTCGTTTTCTTAAGAAGTTTTAAACCCGAGTTTTTAAAATTTTAATCTCTGGAACTCTCTTGGACTAATGTATTTAGCTATAGGGTTATATATATATTTATATGATCAGAATGATGTGAGAAGTTGAAATCCGGGTGACCGTCTGTCTGTTCGTACGACCGTGCAAGCAGTAATTTGAGTAAAAATTAAGATATCTTAATGAAAGTTGATATGCGGGTTCAATAGTACAACAAAAAACAAAAAAGTTCGTAGATGGACGCAATCGGACCGCTGCCACGCCCAAAAATCGCCAATAACCGAAAACCATTCAAATGCCATAACTAAGCACTATTCAGATCCTAAATTATTAAAGCAAAGTTGCTGAGCGCAAATATTATAAAAACTCCTACTGAAAGTTCAAAACTACTAAAAGCCCAATAGCATTTAAATTACATTAAATTTTACCTCCGATATGGGATCGGAGGGCTTAATGGGTGAGGGACGGTCCACTTTTAGGTTAAATCACATATCTCGGGAACCGACCGACCGTTTCCGACTAAACTTAGTTTTATATTTTTATATGATTTATTCTTTCACTTTCCAGCACACAAATCAATAATTAGTTACTCTAACAGGATTCAAACTTTTTGTATGAAACTTTATGACTAAAAATTACGAAAACCCAATATCTATAGTTGTCTTTTGCCCGAAAATATCAAGCGATGCGGAGATTGCAATTTAAATTTAGACAGTCCTGTGTATCAGAAATGGGTTGAATCGGGTCAATACTTCCATGAGACCCTCATACCTAAAATAAGGATTTTACAGGTGCCTTTATACCGTATTATCCGCCAATATTTTAGTTCTCTCAATGAAAATTACTAACCGTGTTTTAATCATAACAATGTATGTATCTTTGTGCCTAAAATAAATATAATTGGACGAAAACTTGAGCTAATCCCCATATCACTATTATCAGTATTTTTGAACATCGAATGTGTCGGTCAGATTATGATTTATACAGAGTATATGTATACATAAAATTGTTTAAATTTCCATCCTCTGTTTGATGTTTTGAATTTTAAAGCATTTCCGTGGTTTTGATTCTTGCAAATTGCAATAATATAAATGTTCGGTTGCAACGAACTTAGCCCTTTATTACTTGTATATAAATAGTTTGCGACCGCTGCAAACTTACAACTTTCTTAATGGGTTTAAAAATGTCATTTGTTAGAAATGGCATCAGACATTAGAGTTGCTATGTACATATGCATATATGTACATCAATTTTTTAAATCAAAAATTATTTTTCAACCTGAAATATTCTTGAAGTTTAAGAAAAGTTTTTTAAATGCCAAACCATTTAATAATATCTTTGATACAACGTCCTACAAATTGTTTACAAGAAAATTGTCATTTAGGTCCTTGTATAATTAATATATTAAGCTATTGTAAAAACCAAATAACACAAACAATCACGGTGAACAAAACTATTATGGCAATGCAGAATCTTGTGCATCTGAGTTTGCAAAGTTATGCTATTGCAAATATTTATCATCAACAATGAACGTCTTTTTTGTGGTTTCTGTCCTTGCAAAGACCATTAATTCACAGCTGATCTGTGAAGAAAAACATGTTTGTAAACAAAATTTTGCACAAATTGGAAAATATGCAGAAAAAAAGTTTTAGTGGAAAATTAACTGGCGCTTTATTTGATGAAGCTGCTGAAGAAATTATGAACATTGAAGGTAAGAAATATTTTTTTACGGCACATGGCATGGCAATATACTCTGGATTTCTTTTTCGGTCCCCTTTATATCCGGCTTTTCGTGTTTTAGCCTTATTCAAACTTTGCTCCATTTCTTCTCTTTGTTCACAATGTTTTCATTTTTGACAGCAGCTGATAATTTGCAAACCCCTATTGCAAATAATACAATGGCGTTTTAGGGTTGCTTATTTGCAATAGTTTAGCAGGTGCATCGATATAACTAATTTGCAATCGCAAAGATTCAGGACCATTTGCACCAGATTCTGGATTGCCCTATTATACTCTGTAGCAACATCTTGTTTTTCAGAAGTTATAACGGCTTCAAATTTTCACAAATCGCGTTTAAAAATTCGAAACGAGCAAGAAGGATACAGTGGGTAAATGTGAGTGATATAAAAAATGTATTTTGCACAAATTTTCCTTGTGAAAGTCGAAATAAATTAAACTAGTTATCACTTTGAAATTACATACAAATCCATATGTTTTCCCTATTTCTGCTTTTTCAATTCTGTCTCTTAGCTTATATTACTTTCCTTCATGTTTGTCTATACATACAAAAGCATTTATATAATATTATTAAGTTCAAATATAATATATACTTCTCTAGCTCTCAAAAGGATGGCGATTTAACAAAGCCTTCTTTTATCTTTACCGACGAAAAGGTTGGTAAAATTTTAAAGAATCTTCTATAAACGCTTTAAAGGAGACGATTTTTTAAGAACACATTCATGTGAAAGAAAGTATTAAAAGGTAGTTAGAACATTGAAAGGGACATATACAATAAGAAAAAATATTAAAAAAAAAATAAAAATTTAACTGAGTATCCAAAAATATTTGGAAGAAGCTAATTACCTACAATGCAGTACCAAAATTAAAAAGTTGTTTTTTACATATCGAATCTGTTTCCAAAGCAGATTACTTAATAGAGATAACGGGTTTTTCAATGAAAGCGCTACAAATTTATTTCCTATGGAAGTACATTCAGACGCTGTCGTATTGAAAACCCCGCTCTTAAAATTGGGGCCACTGACTCCGAATTTCAGAGTAAATTTTAATAATTTCGACTCGTAGCTGGATCGTATCGGAGGATGGAGTCATGTGTAGAAGTTCGCTCAAGTGAGAAAAGTTCTCTGATCGCCATTCACTTGGGAGTGGCCAGAAGCGATTTTTTACATATGACTCAAGCAGCTCACGACTTCCGGTCTTTGACCAAGTATCCTCTGCGTAGCCTAAGAACATCCGTTTGAAGGCAAGCTAAAGTGAGAAGGCCCCACTCTGAGTTTGTTTCCCGCTACGTAAGAAATGATACCATTGAAAGGGAACAACAGACCCACCCTTTGATGACGACCATGGCAAACGAAATAAGGCCTAAGAATTGAGGGCACGCACCTGGAATGTGCGACAGGTGATGCTGTCCAGCTGGTTGATGTCCTCGTGTAAATAAAGGCTGACATCACCGCCATTCAAGAAATGTCATGGACGGGACAAGGACAGAGACGAGTAGGTCCTTGTAGCATTTACTAAAGTGGCCATATAAAGGAGCGCAAATTTTTGTATAATTCATGGTGGGAGATTCCTTTTATGAGTGCTTGGATCGCACTTATGAGAGCTGCCTCCAGGGTGGGCAAAGAAGGTATCTTTGGCACTACGGTGGATAAATTCAGCCCCCACGACGAAACATCCCCAAATGGGTTGAGGCTGATCGACTTCGCCGGGGCCCGAAATATGGTTGCCTGTGGTACTAGATTCCAGCACAAGAAAATAYATCAGGCTACCTGGCAGTCGCCGGATTGAAAAACCACCAACCAGATCGATCACGTTCTGACAGACGGAAGACACGTCTCCACTGTTTTAGATGTGCGTGCACTCCGTGGTCCTAACATCGGCTCGGACCACTATCTTGTTGCAGCCAAGATTTACACCCGCCTATGTGCAGCAAAAATGCAACCACAGCAGACAGCCGAACGATTTTCTACTCGACTCCACACACTCTGCATAAAAGAACTGTGGGACGGCAATTCAAACTCCTTACGTACAACTGCAACCGAAACCATTGGTTTTCGGAAAGTGCAAAAGAACAGCTGGTACGACGAAGAGTACCATGTCGCAGCGGAGAGAAAACAGACTGCCTATCTCGTAACGTTACAGTCTACCACAACACGTGCGGGATGATGTAGATACCGAGAGTTGAAGAGGGAAGCGAAACGCATTTGCAGACAGAAAAAAAAGAGGCCATAATGCGTGAGTACGAAAAGCTTGATAAGCTGGCCGACAGGGGTAATGCACGAAAATATGCCAACAAAATAGCGACGGCTACAGAAGGTTTCAAGACCGAAGCATACTCTTTAGAAGCCCCAAAGGTGATATAGTCACCGATGCGCAGGTCACACTTAAATTATGGAGGGAACACTTCTGCAGCCTGCTGAGTGGCAGTGAACGCACAACCCCAGGAGAAGGCGAACCCGTTTCCCCAATCGATGACGATGGAGCAAGCGCTCCATTTCCCGAATATGAGGAAGTTCGAATAGCAATTACCCGCCTGAAGAACAACAAAGCGGCGGGGGCCGATGGATGGCCGGTCGAGCTATTCAAAGACGGCGGTAAAGAACTAATAACGGCTACGCTGGCTTGGTCATGTTTTCCGAATGAACGAAAACACTTCAGCTCTAAAAGTATTCGACGATGTACCCGCCGGGGGAAGCAGAGGAAGAGGAAGACCTGGCTACGCTTGGAATACCCAATTGGCGTCACGAAGCGAAAAGAAGAAATGACTGGTGCTGTTGTTAACTCGGCTTTAATCGCGTAAACGGCGTCTACGCCAATTAAGAAGAAAAATAAGCTGGATCGTATATCTATTCATGATGAAATGGCAAACCTTACAGAAGAGAAATGTCAAAAGAGCGCGAAAAATATAGCATTGTTTGCTGTCTTTATCGGTCTAGTGTTGTAGCATCCCTACTGGTTTTTCAGTAGTTTTCAGTTCACTTATATCGGATAATAAAAAAAATAACAAAACGAGGAAATAGTACCTTAATTAATATTTTGTAATAGAAATAGGAAAATAATTAATATGTTTTTTTTTGTTTTTGTAATTTACATTGTAAGTATGACGATATTGGTTCAATGACGTCAAGATTACGACAACTTTGAAATTATATCTTTGATGATGAAATTTTGTTCAAATTGGTAGGTCGCTATAACATCTGAAATAGGCTTGTGTTCTTTTATCTTTAAAACAGGTCTAATACAATATTAATCACAAAAAGCTATGAAGTGATAATTTACTTGTAAGCAGTTAGAAATATGTTGTGTCAGAGGTGTTATGAAATAGTTGCAATTTGCAAGAAGATTTAATTTTTTCACAAAAAATACACTCTATTTGCCTGATGACATTTGAAATAATATTTAAATGAGTTAAATTGCTTATCAAAAATGAATATGAAATTGTGCCCAGAGTGTAATCAAAATGCAAAATTTTATTCTAATAATTTAAAGTGAATGATTTTAAAGAGTGGCTAGTACATCTTAATGAGCAATGAAGGAGTGATATATAATGATTTGAACAAAAAAAGCAAAAATAAAAAACAGTAATATAATCAAATTATTATTATGGGAAGAATTTAGTATACCGTCCCAGGATTTCTAGGATAAAAAGAATATGGTCGGATATAGGGGATTATCCTGAGCAAGGATATATATGGCTATAGCCGCAGGAAGCTTATAGTTTTCGAGATATTCGCGTTTAAAGTTGAAAATTTCCAATATTTTAATTACATATTTTCGATATATAAAATTAATTTTGCACTTATATTTTTCACTTTTATATCCACCAGCACTTCACTAATTCGTTTGTACACATATATTCGTGATCTGGAGAATCTCCTCTATCCGACCATACCCATTTTATTCCCGAAATCCTCGGACGGTATACTAAAGCCAACCCAAGTTGTGAAGGCTGTTTATAAAACTTATAAAAAATTACAAACATTCCTGTCGGGATCGGCATTTTTACCTATAGGTCCAGTTTGTCCCTATGCGGTCCTCCATTGAGTACATATGTACATGTGTAGCTATATAAAATTGATATTAATTAAAATTGATGTGTCGATTTTTACTTTAAAATATTGACGAATTTAATATAAATAAATACAAATATTTTACTGGACTACTTAAAGAATCTCAAAGAATATATTTCGTATAAAAAAAAGTGAATAAAACGAAACTATATATAGTTCAAATCCAGTTACATCCTTCTTTTCTTAATCTACATCTGAACATACATGTGGGATTAGTTTTAAAAATAAAGCGTTCTTAGTTTTTTTATTCTTTATTCGCACTTGTTTAACTTCACGCGGCGTGACCGCTTTTCACAAACTTTGTTTAACGACTAACTCTTAATTTNCGTTCTTAGTTTTTTTATTCTTTATTCGCACTTGTTTAACTTCACGCGGCGTGACCGCTTTTCACAAACTTTGTTTAACGACTAACTCTTAATTTCTATTACAAATGGAATGCTATCTGAACTACATATTATTCGTTCAGTGATAATACTGCCACCTGTCCTCTATATTATTCCCTTCTACAATTGGCCATCCTGAAGTATTATTCGACCTCTCACTACAGTGGTCTTCTTCGGTCCTTCCGTGTTTCCTACTTTGTCAGCCTCGTACCTGTCATGGTTTAGTTTGGCGACTACCTTGGACGGTCTCAAATACTTCGGTCTTAACTTCGTAGCCACCCCAAAACTGAGTTTTCTTAATGGCTACTAAATCTCCTATGATGTATTCACAAATTTCATTCCTTTTTTGATTAAATGAAGTAAAGTTCTCTTTTTGTATTTTCCTATATTTTCATTAGCACTCTGCCTTAATGAATCGCGTTCTAAATTCAATTCCTCTATTCGAGATCTTTTAAAATTTCAGGTAAATCTGGGTAATCTACTGCTCGCATGTTCAATTCTAAAAATAATTCTAAACTGTGTGGTGCAGTGTTACTTAAGATCTGTTGTACTTTTGCGACGTGGTTGTACCACTTTGTTGGGTTACTATGACATTTCTTGAACAGCATTGGGATGACGGTCCTGTGAACGCATTCTACCTGTCAGTTGCCCCGCGGGACACCGATTGCAATCAGCAGGTGTTGTATACCCTCCTTCGTGCAGTACTCGCTAAACGCCTTTGACGTAAAAGCCACTCTTCTATCCGTTACAATCCGTTTCAAGTTGCCGAAAACTGAGGAATGTTTCTCTAATTTACTGATTACCTCTTCCACCCCGATTGATTTCGTTGGGTACAACCAAACGAATTTCAAAAATACGTCTATTATGACTAAAATATGATTATACTTTCTTCGTGTTTCAGCTAATGGGCCCACATGGTCCTAATAGTTCACAAGCTTTGTCGATTGGTGTCAACAAGCCCTCTTTCTAAAGCCTTTTTGCATCTATTACTATGCATTCTACACACAAAGTTACTACATTTTGAACTTTTTTGACCATATTTGGTATATAATAATATCTTTCTACTAGCTCTTTTCTTTCTTCTTTTTGCTGCAAAATACCCCTGGCTGTGTGCTAACTTTATAATATCTTCTTCCATACTCGACGGTACTACCAACATTTCTTTTAAAAGGTCGTTGTAAAGCAAGTCACTTCTTAAACAAAAATTCCGTATGGTTCTACTTCCATTCTACTTCTTTTATTTTAAACTTTAGCGAGTCTTTTACGACTAAACACTATGCGAGACTAAGAGCATCTAAGAGTTTCATGCGAGTTCCTGACCTATGTTCAACMAGATAAATATATATTTGTAGGTACATTGCCCATCTCATAATTCGTCTTGTTTCTTGACTGTCATAGCGAAAGCGTTACAATCGCTAACTATTTTAAACTGAATATCTCTTAAGTATACTCGTATACACAATTTCTGTGATGCTTTTATAGCTGCCAGAACCTCAAGTTCAAAAGCACTATATTTTCTTCCACCCTTGTTGTTTTACGATTCATATATTCGATGGGATGTAACAGATTGTCTTCTGAATCCCTTTGTAGTAAGACAGCGACGTAGCCAAATTTTGACGCATCAGTATGTGCCTCTGTTTCCGCCTATGGATTGAAAAGTTTCAGCGCGGGCGCATTCACCAACACATGCTTCATATCTTTAATGGCAAAGAGTTGTTCTTCCCTCAACCCAAACTTTTCCTATTGAGGAAGCATATGTATCTGTTAGCGGCTTGGCATTAACTGCATAATGTTGGATGAAACGACTGAAATATGAAGTTAAACCTAAGAATCTTTGTAATTTTTTCTTGCTAGTTGGTACTGAAAATCCACTGTCTGCCTTAATCTTCTCTTCTGAAGGCAAAATGACCCCGTTCACCACGATGAACACCAAAAAATTAATCATTCTCGTTAGAATTGGGCATTTCTCCCATCTAATGTGTAAACCGTTTTCACTTGCATGTCTTAACCTTTTCCAATATCTCTCGAACTTCGATCTCATCTTTGGGGAGAATGACGGTATCGCCCATGTATATTACCACTGTTTCGTCTGCAGCCATGTTCTGGAATATCGTTCGTATATATCGACAAAATACCACCGGCAAATTATTAATACCAAATGGCACAAAGTAAAACTCATATTGGCCGTTCTGAGTTACGAAAGTTTCCCTGATTATTTATTCATTTATCTTGTGATAATCACAACAATCCCGTTTTGCTCGGTTTTTCTTTGTAACTACCACAACTGGTGACGCATATTCCGACACACTATTCTGAATACTACCCTTTTACTACGCGTTTTAGTAGACTTCTTATTATAATAACTATTAATCTAACTGCTAACTACTTTAGCCTCGTCTATCGGCAGATGTTATAGATCCACTTTACCTGACTCCTCAGATATTGCCGTTYCAATTGAACACAATACCCTAAACTCTTCGCTTAATCCATTATCAGCAATGACTTCCGACTTCGTTTCTAATACCGGTCCGGTAATGTCCGTTTGTTTCTATAAAACCTCAACTTGACTATTTCCATGGTCTCTTAACTCACGGTGAATTGTCACAAACCCTTCAACATCACCACTTGAAATTTTCCCCGAACTCATCGGTAAGAGAACACTTTAAACTAGCCCAATCTCTTACTTCTACTAATCTACGTACAAAAAAATTTTGCTGCTCCCTTAAGTAGCTGTTTAGGATATAAATTATTCCAACCGACCTTGCCAGCTATAGTATCAAATTACTCAACCCAGTGACGAAAGTCGCAAGTATCATCACCAAAAGAATCTGAAACACTAATGGCGCGCCATGAAAATGAGACCCTTTGCGAATTCGAGGGAGCAGCTTTTACATACATCAACGTACAAAGAATTTTCCAATTCGACGTCGCATTCCCCTGCATCGTGCTCATTACCGAAAACTAAGTGTTGTAGCAAATCTAGCTCCCGTTTCTCTGCTGCCATTGTCCAGATTTCTTCGTGCGCCGCCTACTGCTACGATGCTTCGCTGCCTGCTGTTAGCTGTTAGCTGCTTTGTGCGTCTTATACGCCCGTGTGCGGTTTTTCACCGTTATGCGAATTTTCTAGAACCTGTGCTGATTGCAAGTTATAGTGTACTGGGTACTGGGTCGCGCACTGACTACAGTTTTTTTATCTTACAATATGGGCCGTGCAATGTAATGTAACGCACCGTAACTGCGTTTACTGCCAGCTATATCTGGGTACAGTCACTTACAAATTACCTGAAATCACTAACTCACTATTATGTTTTTAGGTTTTTTATACATACGCGTATACTTGTACACTTCAGTACCTTGAACTAATTTGACTGACGACTGCGCTGATTGCCAGTTATGACGTCAATTTCTGATTGGTCAAAAATCAATAAATTTCTTTCTGTATCACTTTTCAATTGGTATTACTATGTGCTCTTGCCGCTTTGCATATCTCACTACCAATACAATGTTCTGTGCTGACAACTGTTAGCGCATTGGTACAGCCATCTGCGCACGTCCACTCACCAAATATTAATTTTCAAAATGTCTATTTTTCTTAAATTTTTTTATTTTTATTTTATTTATCCGAACAACACATCCTCAGACGAGCCACCAAATGTGGGATTCATTTTATAAATATAACGTTATTACTTTTTTATTCTTTATGCGCACTTGTTCAACTTCACGCGGCAGCGTGAAAGCTTTCCATAAACTTTGCTTAATGACTCTATTAAAACATAGAGCGCGACACGACATGACAGCACAACAGTGAACTGTTAATGGCGTCGTGAATCCTTCTACATGAACATTTGTAAGAAGGCCGACTTGTACGCAAGACAACACAGCTGTCCATTTTGCATGTACACAATTTCGTTGTGACCATACTTATACGTTTCACCTCACTGAAATTTTAATATTTTGTTGAAAGTGAAATTTTTTATGCAAGAAATTAATAAATAAGTAAATTTATATGTTTTAAATTATAAATTGTTATTACAAATAATATAACTGAGCTATTTTATGCTTTTATTTGTAAAATAACGTCAGATTTGTTAGAGCTTGGAATAATTTTACATTTTACATATTAGGTTGCTGTTCTGGTGTAGAGGTGATCGAAGATGCACTACGCTCCGGAAGGAGTATCGTCGAAAATTGCGATGAAATCGCTGAATTGGTCCCAAGAGTCCGGCATAGCAGCAGCAGTAGCATCGGTCAAATACCGCAAGACTTGTTTGACAACCTATTATTAGTGGCATCATTCCTCTCTACCGTTAACACTACTGTCGTCGGCAAATTTAAGAATATTTTCAAGTTAGCGAGAGCGACAACTGACGGCTTGCAGTACTGTAATCGTACAGCTGTCTTGACAACTGTGTCCATAAGAACGTGTGTATTTTAATATTTGACAGATGTTGCTTACAGTCTGTCGCTCTCTATGTGTTTAGCACTTATGTAACTCTTAATTTTTATTACAAATGGACGATCAGCTTGGACCGTTACAATGATAGCTGCTGAAAGACGCTTCGTTAATTAACAAGTGAGTCACAATGTTGCCACTTAAACTACATATTATTCGTTCAGTGACAATACCACCACCAGAAAATTTAAATTTGATAGGTAAAAAATTTAGTTTTGTTATCAATGCTAATACTATGTCCGGAACGACATTGAAAACATCTTGAAAACACATTTGTGGGTTGTGGAATCTAAGTCGTTCGGACCGACAATGTGTGTTTTCGATGAGTTTTCACTGACAACTCGCAAATTTATTTGTTTGTTTACATTTTGAGCAACGGGAATGGTAAGTTTTGCATGCGTTAATATTGGCCCACGAAGAGCACTAAGTTTGTTTTGCCACAATTCAATGTGTATGGCTTCTCCCTTATCACTCCATAAATTTCTTTTTTTGTATTTTTGCTTTTCCATTTTTCAATATCAATAGAGGGATTTATGCCATTGCAAATAATTTTCCGCGTGTGTTTGTTAACGTGCCGTTGCACCAAGAGGAAAATTCTGCAATTCGTGCGCCGTGCAAGGGTTTTGCAAGACTAGAGAATCCCCTTAATATGGCAATATCAAGAGATAACTGTATTTGGATATGGAACGTAAACAAATATCAAGTGACAATTTGGGGCCTGCAAAATATGTCTTCAATAAAATCGATTAAACTAGAGCAGGCACCGATTATAATGAGTGGAATGTAAGTTTTCAAGTAGTTTTTAGCGAAAACTGATTTTCAATGTGCTTTCATTTGGCATACTAGACATGTAAGAAAACACAAATTTTTGGGGAGAAACCAGTTTTTTATAGTATAAGGCTTGATTGTTGAAACAAGAAAGACGTTATCCCAAACTTTTAATAATTTTAGTAATGGTATCGCAAAAGCTGCCAGTAAACTAAATATAATGAGAATTTTCAATCACTATTTTAAAAATTTTAAAGTGTGAAAATTCGTATAATCATATTATGGAATATGTTGCTTCACAGTGCATGTGTGTTTATATACATTGTTTAAATATATTGCGTAGTCGGAAAAGTCTATTGTCAATGGATACCGTTGCAGTCGTATATCTCCAGTGCTACCTATCGCATTGTGTCATAACTTACCCGTTTACTACCATTGAGTGCGGTCAAACCAATTGCGACAATTTGCAAATAAACCAATCTATGGTAATTCCTGGGTGTGTGCGTAATGGGAGGCATTGGTGTTGTCAACACGTTTCACATTGATTTCCTTGGATTAGTGGTAGCAATTGGTAAAAGTCATTCAAATCAAATCACATTTTTAAACGAAGTTTGTTTTTTTAAGCAATAACACTGTGGTACATTTTTGGGATTATTGTCTGGGCAGTAGCAAAAGCTATTTATATCTGGCTTGCACAGTTCCATATTTTGTTCTCTTTTGTTCACTTTTAAAAAATTTGGGAAAAATGACTTTTACTGTTCGCGTTCGTCGGCACTTGTGGAATGACAAAAATCACAGAACCAGTGTGAGAAGGAGAAGAAGTATAAGGACAATGCATGCTTTATGTGAGCATTACAGAACCAGTGTTGCTGGATTTTTTATGAATTAAAAAAAATATTTAAATTTTTTGGAAAAAACTACTTTTTCCCTTCATACATTCATTTTTACCTTCGAAAGTGTTGCACATGTAGGAAAACGGTATAGAAACAGATTAGAGAAACTGTAATTCTTAATTTTTCTAAATTCATTAAAATCGGACAAGTGGTTCCCGAGTTAGGTTAATCTACGTTTTTGCCAAAATGTTACAACTAAGCGAAAAAAATCAAGATAAGGAAAAAATTTAAAAGGTCATAAAAAAAACTGACACATACGAACGCCAAACCCTTTGAGGGTTTTACTATACTGACCTAGCACCATCACCTTGACTTGGAATTTCTCACCCAGACAATCATTCCAAAAATGTTCCAAAGTGTTATTAGCCCTTTGAAAAATAAAAATAATGAGCAGACCTACAATGATACTAAAACCCACCGCCCACCTTCTATTTTAATAAACACCGTAAAGGATTTTAATAAATTACGTTCTTATATTACAGTTCTGATAAATAAGAACTTTTTAATAAAGTTTTTAATAACGGCGCGTACCAACTTAATGTCTTCGATGGAAAATAATAATAATTTGTGAAACGTAGAGGCAAACATCTTACTATTGAATGCAGAAAAGTTGAAAAAGACCCTGCAAAATGTTGTAACTGCGGTGATTCTCATCCTGCAGGCTACCGTGGTTGTGTCGTCGCGAAAGAACTACAAAAACTAAGTGATACCAAAYACCCAAAACACATCTTAGAAAGTATCCATAAAAAGCGCAAGCTTCGACGGAGATGGCAGCAAACTAGGTTCTCTGCTCTCAAAACTGAACATAATAAATGTACAGCGAAACTAAGATCACGAATTAAATTTTCCTTCAAAACTTCTCTGGCTAAACCCACAGTTGATAAATCCACCGACTATTCACTCTGCGAGCTGTAAGAAATATAGACAAATAAAACATGTAGCACCATTAAAACTAAACGATACTTCTTGGGCCAGAACGAATGAACAGAAAGCTGCAGTATTTGCAAATCATTTGAGAAACACATTTACGCCTACCGATGGGTATGAGATAAACTGTGAAAATAGTTGGTCAGATCCACACATCAGCATTTCTCCTGTTACTATTAAAGAAATTAAAAATCTTATCGGGAACACAAGACTGAAAAAAGCACCTGGGTACGATTTAATAACTGGAGAAATATTATATTATGCAATTAACCAAAAAAACTTGTAAACATTATAAATGGTGCTTTATTCCTAAGATATGTGCATCGCTTTGGAAAGTATTTGAAGTCATAATGATACCTAAGCCGGGTAAGCCAGGACACAATGTTATATCATAAAGGCCAATCCCGCTGCTGCCAGCCTTATCTAAAATCTTTGAGAATGTACTTATAAATAAGCTGAAACCAATAGTCGCTCATAAACACCTAATAACAACACATCAATTTGGCTTCCGTGACCACAATTCAACAATTGACCAGGTACACCGAATCGTTAATTTCGTTGAAAATACAATCGATGAAAAGAACGTTTGTACGGCGGCATTTTTGGACGTGTCTCAAATTGAAATACATGCTACCCAAACCATTTTGTGAAATAATTGCTTCGTACTTAAAAGATAGATACTTCCGCATTAAACAAGAGGATGAATATTCAAACTTGCAACCGATAGAAGCGGGTGTTCCTCAGTTAACCGTGCTGGTTCCAATGCTTTATTTGCTCTTTACCAGCGACCTCCCATCTGATTCTAGTTATATGACAGCGACATTTGGGGATGACACAGCTTTGTTAGCAACTGGAGAGTCAACTTCAGTATCTAGTCGACTAGTTCAAACAGCACTCAACGCAATTACTAAGTGGGTATCTAAGTGGCGTATAAAATTAAACGACACCAAATCAATTCATGTCGTTTTTACCTAAAAAAAGCCGGCATATTATCCAATTTATATAAATAACATTCCTATACCACATCATAACAGTGCTAAGTACCTAGGTATCACCTTAGATGCTAAGGTACGCTGGAAAGAGTATGTCAAAAAAGAAGGAGCCGGCTTGATATGAAATTTTGGCAAACTTTACCACCTAATTGGGACCTAGGAAATCCTCGCTATCAATACAAAACAAACTGTTATTATATAATCAAGTTCTAAAGCCAGTTTGGGCCTACGGAGYCCAACTATGGGGTTGCTCAAGTCAAAGCTGTATTACCAACATTCAGCGCTTTTAAGGTAAGGTACTAAAGACTTTAGCTAATGCTCCTTGGTGCAGGGTAGCTGACGAAAGCCGCTACCAAAAAAATTAAATAACTTTTTTTCTATTTAATGAATCTGGTTAATTTTTATTTTATTTTGCAGATTGACTTTTACATATAACAAAGATGGATAACTGGGACACTAAAACAAGAATTTGGATTGTTTCGGTTCAAAGAGAGTATAGGCGCACGTTTGGCGGCAATCCTCCGAGCAGATGGACCATAATGAGACTTGTAAACAATTTTGCCGAGCATGGGACAGTCAACAGAAGACCTTACCATCGAACCCTTCAGTTCGAACGGAGGAAACAATCGCTGCTGTAGCTGCTGCCATACAAAACAATCCACGTGTTTCGACAAGAAGCTTATCTACTCAAATGGGTGTAAGCAGACAGTCATTACAGTGGAGACCGTTACTTGAGCATGTTGAGAGAGTTTTTCTATCCAGAATTACGCCGAATGAAAATTTCTTTCAACTCTGTGTGGTTTCAGCAAGATGGCTGAAACATAGCCCAACCTGTTATGACAGAATTGCGACGAAAATTTCTCAATAAGCTGATATCCAGAAACTCCACATTCCGTTGGCCACCCAGGTCGCCTGACGTTACTGCACCTGACTTTTTCTTGTGGAGTTATTGCACAAAGAATGTCTGCAAAGCAAAACCAACAAATTTGAATGAACTAAGGCAATCAATTCGAGAACAATTGCGGCTATTCCTGTCTCAACTCTCCAAGCAGTAATGAACAACTTTTTGGTAAGATGCCGCACATGCATCAACGAGCAGGGGGGGCATTTAAATTCCATTATTTTTAAAACTAATTAAACTATATTTAATAAAATAGAACGAGCTTTAACATGAATAAAAGAAAAATTAATTCTATACACTGAAAAAAAAAAAAATTTAAGTTTCTTAATGTAGCAAAATTCATCAGCCACCCTGTACATTAGATCTACTGGCCTGCACCGTGATCTAGGTGTGAATTCAGTGGTAAATGAAATCTCCAATTCTTTTTCTTAACATATTTCCTAATTATTTGGACCAGAATTGTCTATTGCCGGTGTCTACCCCAATAAAGAAGAAGTAGAACTTCAATACAGTGTGCGACAGGATTTTTCTAACAAATAAGATTACGTGGTTTGAATTCTTTATTATATTGTTGAAATCATTGTATTTTTATATAGTTGTCTAACACGTCACGTTTATTAACAATAGTAGATGTTATTGACATATACCTTCTTAAAAAACAAAAGATGAACGTCGTTAATTGCAAATTTGTTCTGAGGGCTGAACTCTGTACAACTGTAAATTAAAAGTTTTAATGTTCTTGAGACCAATGACCAATTCCTCACAATGAAAGATACTCCACTTGTCTTTTCAAGTAAAGGCGAAGAAGATTTTGAGATAAATAGGCAAATGTAGAAATACTCCTCTACCAATCACACCACGCAGCAACCGCATTTAATTAAACGGCGCGAGTTGTATTATTTAATCCGTGTTTTCAATGTATCTATTAGGAAAGCTGGAATATTGGGATTTCGATTGCAAGAATAAGATTGACGGAGTCACTTTGCATCTGCAATAATATCAGTGAACTAATGGAAGAACTTGAAATACCTTACTAAAAAGATCAACTGAAACTTTTTGTTGAAGATTCAAATACAAAAAGAGCTGTATTACTCCATAATAGCAGCCGATATCTTTCCATACCTGTTCCATATTCAATAAGTTTGATAGAAACATATGAACACATGAAACTAATTTTAGACTTATAGCATTTTCTTTTCTCATTATATAGCAACATTGTACAAATGTTTCATTACATTCTGCAAAAATGTTCCTTTTTTCAAATGATAAAAGAACAAAAAACTGGCACCTTATTAGAAGTCTTATAAATCAGCTGTTGCATTGTTTTGTTCATAATAGTTTACGAAAATAATAAAAATAAGCTTGTCATTTAACACATTTTACCGCACATCTCTGACCTCTCTCTTTTCAGCCTCAGTTAGCATTCGGAACGTCTTCTATGAAACCTTTCATCTTGGGTAGGAAAACATTTCCAACAACTAACATCCTCCTTTCAGTCCGTGATGATGATGAGGATGAATCATTTTACTTTGTGCAAGAACTTATTTAAATACTTTGAAACTTTCAGCAACCATAAATTGAAATTCATTAGGCAACTATCGCTCTTATATTTTGAGAGTGTTAAAAATTTTGTACTTTTGCCTGTTGAGAAAAGAACAATCGAAACTGAAAACATGTTGAGAAAAGAACACTCAACATTGACAGCCCGAGCATAGAGCAGCATAAATGCAGCATGTTTTGTGAGAAAATAAAACACTATTAACCGAACACAGAGAATGCCACCGAAAAGTATGTGCTGATATAAAATTGCTGTTATATTGCCTGGAATAATGGGAGTTTCACAAAATATTCTTGTTTATCCCTTTGCCGGCCAAGATTGTCTGCAGACGGTCTTTGCACTATCTGAATTTAAGTTCAAACAGCATAGGTGGCGGGTGATATTGGTCTCTAGTTCTTTGGTTTTTAACTGAATACACGCAAATATTAAGCAGAAAATGATTTCAACGCTATAGTTTAAAAGTTTGGTGAATTCAAGTGACACCGAGAGGGAAAAGTGGCATCTTAATTATCGTGAAAACTTATCCCATTACAAAAATTAAAAGTGGTTTCCGGTGGTTTCCGGTGGTCAAATCGAGTTGGGAATTTTTCAGGTAAGTAGTCATATTGCTCATTTCTAAAATTTAATTTACATATAATCTCGAAATATAAATTTCTGAAGATTTTAAGAATATAGTGAAACCGTCTCTGGACGGTCTTGCCCGGGTAAGAAAAAAAATACATTACCGTAGCTGAATCGGTCAGTGTATCACCAATGTGGGGTGTTCACTTTTTAATCGCTTTTTAAATTGAAAAATGTTATTTATGTATAATTCTAATTTTTTTTCAGAAAATGGAAGAGTTCAGACATCACAAAAAAAGAAAATATTGTGCGAAAAAGCCACATGAGTTCACAGAGGAGGATAAAAGAAAGCTTAAATTATCTTCAATGACAGATGAAGAAATCGAGCAATTGATGAACTCAACTCTTTCGTCTGATGAAGAATCTGAGTACGAAGACGATGACAACAGTATAGCAGACCCAGAGTATGTTACGACGTTTTATGTGAAATGAACAACAGCGTTGTAGGCAACGAAGTTGGGATGTCGTTGAATTTTAGCAGACTTAGTGGTGTCTCATCAGAAGCAGTAGAACCGATTCCGTATACATCCATAGCTAGTACAGATGCAGAGGCTGTAACCACTACCAAAAAAGCGAATAAGCCACGGAGGAGACCACATTCGCCGCTATCAACAACCGAATCGACTGGCCCACAAATAATACCATAATYAGGCGGATTTACAGGCTCAAACTTGGATGCCATTGACAAGAGTTCGATTGAGTTCTCAAATATCTTATGGCGACAAAGACGTATGAAAATGCATGTGAATGAAATTGCGTTCGGTGGAGATTCAGGGTTACCTTAGATTGAGTTTTTAAATTATTTTTTGACTGATGAACTCATTGCCGTAATTGTTTAAGAAACCAACCGAGCAGCGCGGTCAATAGACATAAATACCCAGTTCATAACTAATTCTTCACAGATTCGAAAATATCTCGGTGTTTTGATGTTTATATCTATTTTTCGCTATCCAAATATAGAAGCGCACTGGAGTGAATTTGGATTTAGACATGTACCAAATGCTTTGCCATGGAAGAAATTTGTTGCAATTAAAAAGCATTTGTCTTTTTCTGATAAGAGTAAGCGCATCAAAAGAGGTGAGCCAAGGTACGAATAAGGAAAATTATTGATTTTTTTAATGAACGCTTCGATTCCGTTCCTAAACAAGCTCGTTTATATATTGATAAACAGATGTGTAAAACAAAGGCCGTGCACCATTTACGGCAATATATGCCAAACAAGCCCAATAAATGGGGTATACAGCTTTTCGTGTTGTTCGACAGCAATGGATATGCATACCAGTTTGAAGTATATAAAAGTGCTGGTGATAACACTATTTTACCAGGCACACCAGATCTTGGAGCCACCAGCAATATCGTCATTCGGCTATCGCAAAGAATTCCTGGTTTCGTGAATCATATTCTATACTTTGACAATTTTTACTCATAGGTCATAATGGTTTATTTACGCGCTCGTGGTATATTTGCTTTAGGTACCATTCGAGCCCACAGAATATAAACTGTAAGCTACCATCCGAATCAGATACTGAGCTGAGAAAGTGGATAGAGGTTTCGCAGTTGAATTTTCTGCTACTGCGTATAGAGTTGACTTGACTACGGTTCTCTGGAAAGACACCAAAAATGTTCGGCTATGCTCAACTTATGTAGGTGTCGAACCATTTGCAAAAGCTAATGCTGCTATCCAGCCATCGAAAAATCATAGATATAATAGAAAAAACAGAGAATACATTGAAATAGATTGCCCACAAATCATTCGTGAGTACAACTCTCACATGGGTGGTGTAGATCTCATGGATTCATATATGGGCAGAAACGGCTTGCATATGAAAACCATGGATACAATGACTCGCATATTCTATCATCCATTAGACATGGATGTTACCAATGCTTTCATTCTGTACCGTCGAAATAAATCATCGCTTGCAGAGGAAGAAAGAAAAGAAAAAGATTTGACTCTATACCAGTTTCGTTTACAATTAGCAAAATCGCCGTGTGCTTCCACCGACAAACCAACGGTTGGACGTCCATCAAGCGGATCGCAGTCATTTCTTAGCAATAACACTGTTGGTAAACGAGCAGTGCACCCCGTAGGTATGATCAGCTCAACCATCTTCCAGAGTGGGGTTCAAAGAAGTCGTGTAAACTTTGTAAGAAATCTGATACGCACACTTTCTGTACAAAATGTAAGCTACATTTACGTTTTTCAAGTACTAAAAACTGCTTCAGAGACTATCATTTGAATGAATAATWGAAAACAACACAATTTAATACTTTTACCGGCCTTTATGAATCATTTTGTTGGAACAAAACTAGTTTCTTTCATCGTTGGTCTATAAAATACGCGTTGTTTATTTCTTACCTTTTGTCGGGCAAGACCGTTTACAGAGGGTCTTTAATTTTTTGCACCTTGCGTCCCAACCAATGAAAATTTTTGAAAATGGTTTTCAAAGATAAGTTCACCACACTAAAGTCATCCTAAAACTAAAATTACTAAAACAAGAACCCTTTTACTTCTGTTTTGCCCGTCTAAGGGTTAAGGCATTCTCAAAGCAGAAAATCCCAAGTTTTCAGTTAATAACTTGCAACGAAAATTCAATATGATGTGCTACAGAATGTCTCTAAAATACATTTCTTGCATATCACTTTCAATTGTTTAATCCTTATGCAATTAAATACTGTAATACACTGTTGATTTAATATAGATCTATATGATCCTTTACAGCATATGATGTCAATGAATCTTACAGATTTAAAAATGTATAAGTAAGTTTTTAATGTGATGTGATCTATGTATCAGCCGCTGTAATGTGTTTACGGTCTTCGTGTATGATATATTGAGTTGAAGCGAAGATCATCAATCATTTGATCTGGTATTTGAGGTCATTGAGGTTGCATTAATTTCGACATTGCTCAGATATACTTTAGTAGATATTTTAAAGCAGTTTTATATCTAAATAATACTCATTTTCCGACTTTTTTAGCATAAAACTTGTTAGATCGTTATATCCTTATGAGTAGTTTGTGGGACTTGGGATCAAAATTGACTAAATTTTACCAATTTTTTCCAATACTACATACAATTAATATGTCAATACTAATAAAACGATCCCAGGATTTCACCCAAAGTATTTCAATACAATCGCCAATGATATGGAGTAAGGTTAACCGAATGTTCAAATCCCATTATTAGTTATATGGGAGCTAGGCCAAACTTTCGAACGATTCTATACATTTTATTCAAAAACAATAAGCTGTTATGAATAAAGTAAGCTCCTTCATTTTCATTAAGATAACTCACATACTAGCTGATGTATGCGGTATAAAGTCACCAGGAAGATCAAAAATCTTTATATTTGATATATGGGAGCTAAAGGAAGTATTGACTCGAATAAAGCCATTTCTGACGCACAGATAATGCAGTGGCTCACAGCTTATTTCATGCAATATAAATTTTTCAGTTTATATTGCCATAAAATGGAAAGTAAGACACTTAAGAAAAAAAAGTTGATGAATATATATTCTACAATGCTGTAATAATATAGTAAGCAAACTAAAGTTTTTGGAAGAACAATCTAACGTTTAAAAAGTCAAGAAGTCCAGCTACCTTCCAGGAATTTTGCTCACAGCATATTTCATGCACCCTATGTTGTGGACAAAATCCCATTGCTTGGATAGCGGTACTAGGCATTTKTAAATCTTAGGGCTGGTATTCAGTAATAGTTTGAAGAAAATTTTAATGTGTTTTTGAGTGTCGGGTACACCAGTGTACCAATTTGAGTAAAATGGGCCCCCGTACA